>NW_025537332.1:0-36798 GCF_020615455.1 Coregonus clupeaformis
AAAACCTCTTGCCTATGTGTAGAGTGTATGTTTCAATGCTGAACGAAAAACCAATGATTTTGGACCCGTTTATAAAGAAATGTTTACTGTTTGTTACACTCAGACAGTGTTCCTGTATATGCTGAACTGGTCGCATTGTGGATTTGGTAAAATACAATTTGGACAATGTTATGAACTTCAGCTTAAAACGTGATTTGCAGACTTGAAAACTCCTTTGCCATGTAGAGATTGTCCTTCCAGTGCTGGAACGAAAACATGATTTGGACCTGTGTTCATGCGAAATGGCTAAAAAAAATGTTTCTACGTTTGTTACACTAAACAGTGTGATGCTGAAACAAGGATTTGGCCTATAAAACATGAATTTGGAAATGTTAGAATTTAGCTTAAAACGATTTGCAGACTTGAAAACTTGCCTATTGTAGAGCTCATGGAATCTAAAACATGATTTTTGAACCCGTTTTCAGAGTAAATATAGAAATGTTACTTGTTACACTGCAAACAGTTTGAGCGAACTGGTATTGTGAGATTTGGCAAAATTTTGGAATGTTATGGAATCAGTTAAAACGTGACTTGCAGACTTGAAAACCCTGATTTAAGCCCTTGCACTGCATTGAAAACCCATGAGTTTTGGACCCTGTGTTCATGCGAAATGGTTAAAAAGAAATGTTTCACGCTTAGTTACACTCAAACAGTGTTCCGTATATGCTGAAGGAATGTATTGTGGATTTGGCTAAAAACAGATTTTGGACAATGTTATGGAACTCAGCTTAAAAGTATTCTGCAGACTTGAAAACCTCAGTTTTCTGTAGAGCGCGCTTGTCCTCCAGGTGAACGAAACCATGAATTTGGACCCTGTTTTGCAAGTGCGAAATGGACTAAAAGAAATTTTACGTGTTAACTCAAACAGTGTTTGTAATGCTGATCTGGTCTGCATTTTGTGGGATTTGGCCTAAAACATGATTTTGGACAATGTTCATGGAACTCAGCTTAAAAAACGATGGCAGACTTGAAAACTCCTTGCTATTGTAGGGCAGTGCTGAACGAAAAATGATTTTTGGATCCTGTTTTCATGGGAAATACATAAAAGAAATGTTTACGCTTGATAACTCAAATAGTAGTTCTGTCACATGCTGAACTGGTGATTGTGGATTTGAGGAAAAGACCCTGACAATGTTATGAACTCAGTTTAAAACGTATTCTTGCAGACTCTGAAAACCCTGAGCTATTGTAGAGCGCTTGTACTTCAGTGCTGAACGAAAACCAATGATTTTGGAATTATGGTAAATGGTGGGAGAAAATGTATTGTTACACTCAAACAGCTGAATATGTGAACTGGTCGATTGTGGATTTGGCCTAAAACCATGATTTCTGGACAATGTTATGGAACTCTGAGCTTAAAACGTAGAGATGAAAACCTTGCCTATTGTAGAGTAGAACTGTCTTCAAAGTGGAACGAAAACCAATGATTTGGACCTGCTTTCATGTAAATGGCTAAAAGAAACTTGCTTCATGTTTGTTTTATTCAAACATGTTTGTCAAAGCTGGAACGTGTATTGTGGATTTTGGCCTGAAAACATGATTTTTTGACAATGTCTTATGTGGAACTCAGCAAAAAACGTACTTGCAGCACTTGAAAACCCTTGCATTGTAGAATGTCCTTCAGTGCTGAACGAAAAAGATTTTGGACCCTGTTTTCAAAAGTAAAAGAAATGTTTAATGCTTGTTAACTCAAACAGTGTTTGTATATGCTGAACTGGTGATGGGATTTGGCCTAAAACATGATTTTGGACAATGTTATGGAGAACTCAGTTCGAAAACGACTTGCAGACTTGAAAATGCTATTGTAGAGCGCGCTGTTCCAGTGCTGAAGAAAACAGATTTTGGATCCTGTTTTCATGCTAAAAGGCTAAAAAGAATTGTTTCACGTTTGTTACACTCAAACAGTGTCTCCTGTCATATGCTGAACTGGTGATGTGGATTTGGGCTAAAACATGATTTTGGACAATGTTCATGGAACTCAGCTTAAAACGTACTTGCAGACTTGAAAACCCTTGCCTATTGTAGAGCGCGCCGTACTTCCACTGCTGAACGAAAACCCATGATTTTGGACCCTGTTTTGCGCGTGCAGGCTAAAAATGTTTCTACGTTGTTACACTCAAACAGTGTCTCCTGTCATATGCTGAACTGGTCGCATTGTGGATTTGGCCTAAAACATGATTTTGGACAATGTTCATGGAACTCAGCTTAAAACGATACTTGCAGACTTGGGTTAAAACCCTTGCCTATTGTAGAGCGCGCCTGTACTTCCAGTGCTGAACGAAACCCATGATTTTGGATTCCTGTTTTTCATGCGAAATGGCTAAAAGAAATGTTTCACGTTTGTTACACTCAAACAGTGTCTCCGTCATATGCTGAACTGGTCGCATTGTGGATTTGGCCTAAAACATGATTTTGGACAATGTTCATGGAACTCAGCTTAAAACGCACTTTGCAGACTTGAAAACCCTTGCCTATTGTAGAGCGCGCCTCGTACTACCACTGCTGAACGAAACCCATGATTTTGGACCCTGTTTTCATGCGAAAATGGCTAAAAGAAATGTTTCACGTTTGTTACACTCAAACAGTGTCTCCTGTCATATGCTGAACTGGTCGATTGTGGATTTGGCCTAAAACATGATTTTGGACAATGTTCATGGAACTCAGCTTAAAACGTACTTGCAGACTTGAAAACCCTTGCCTATTGTAGAGCGCGCCTCCTACTTCCACTGCTGAACGAAAACCCATGATTTTGGACCCTGTTTTCATGCGAAAAAGGCTAAAAGAAATGTTTCACGTTTGTTACACTCAAACAGTGTCTCCCTCTCATATGCTGAACTGGTTTTGCATTGTGGATTTTGGCTTAAAACATGATTTTGGACAATGTTCATGGAACTCAGCTTAAAACGTACCTGCAGACTTGAAAACCCTTGCCTATTGTAGAGCGCGCCCTACTTCCAGTGCTGAACGAAACCCATGATTTTGGACCCTGTTTTCATGCGAAAAGGCTAAAAAGAAATGTTTCACGCTTGTTACACTCAAACAGTGTCTCCTCTCATATGCTGAACTGGTCGGCATTGTGGATTTTGGCCTAAAACATGATTTTGGACAATGTTCTGGAACTCAGCTTAAAAACGTACTTGCAGACTTGAAAACCCTTGCCTATTGTAGAGGCGCGCCTCCTACTTCCACTGCTGAACGAAAACCCATGATTTTGGACCCTGTTTTCATGCGAAAAGGCTAAAATAAATGTTTCACGTTTGTTACACTCAAACAGTGTCTCCTCTCATATGCTGAACTGGTCGCATTGTGGATTTGGCCTAAAACATGATTTTGGACAATGTTCATGGAACTCAGCTTAAAACGTACTTGCAGACTTGAAAACCCTTGCCTATTGTAGAGCGTGCCTCCTACTTCCAGTGCTGAACGAAAACCCATGATTTTGGACCCTGTTTTCATGCGAAAATGGCTAAAAAGAAATGTTTCACGTTTGTTACACTCAAACAGTGTCTCCTGTCATATGCTGAACTGGTCGCATTGTGGATTTGGGCTAAAACATGATTTTGGACAATGTTCATGGAACTCAGCTTTAAAAACGTACTTGCAGACTTGAAAACCCTTGCCTATTGTAGAGCGCCTCCCTACTTCCACTGCTGAACGAAAACCCATGATTTTGGACCCTGTTTTCATGCGAAATGGCTAAAGAAATGTTTCACGTTTGTTACACTCAAACAGTGTCTCCTGTCATATGCTGAACTGGTCGCATTGTGGATATGGCCTAAAACATGATTTTGGACAATGTTCATGGAACTCAGCTTAAAACGTACTTGCAGACTTGAAAAACCCTTGCCTATTGTAGAGCGCGCCTCTACTTCCAGTGCTGAACGAAAAACCATGATTTTGGACCCTGTTTTCATGCGAAATGGCTAAAAGAAATGTTTCACGTTTGTTACACTCAAACAGTGTCTCCTGTCATATGCTGAACTGGTCGCATTGTGGATTTGGCCTAAAACATGATTTTGGACAATGTTCATGGAACTCAGCTTAAAACGTACTTGCAGACTTGAAAACCCTTGCCTATTGTAGAGCGCGCCTCTCGTCTACCACTTCTGAACGAAAACCCATGATTTTGGACCCTGTTTTCATGCGAAATGGCTAAAATAAATGTTTCACGTTTGTTACACTCAAACAGTGTCTCCTCTCATATGCTGAACTGGTCGATTGTGGATTTGGCCTAAAACATGATTTTGGACAATGTTCATGGAACTCAGCTTAAAACGTACTTGCAGACTTGAAAACCCTTGCCTATTGTAGAGCCGCGCCTCCTTCCACTGCTGAACGAAAACCCATGATTTTGGACCCTGTTTTCATGCGAAAAGGTTAAAAGAAATGTTTCACGTTTGTTACACTCAAACAGTGTCTCCTGTCATATGCTGAACTGGTCGCATTGTGGATTTGGCCTAAAACATGATTTTGGACAATGTTCATGGAACTCAGCTTAAAACGTACTTGCAGACTTGAAAACCCTTGCCTATTGTAGAGCGCGCCTGTCTTCCAGCTGCTGAACGAAAACCCATGATTTTTGGACCCTGTTTTCATGCGAAATGGCTAAAATAAATGTTTCACGTTTGTTACACTCAAACAGTGTCTCCTCTCATATGCTGAACTGGTCGCATTGTGGATTTGGCCTAAAACATGATTTTGGACAATGTTCATGGAACTCAGCTTAAAACGTACTTGCAGACTTGAAAACCCTTGCCTATTGTAGAGCGCGCCTCTACTTCCAGTGCTGAACGAAAACCCATGATTTTGGACCCTGTTTTCATGCGAAATGGCTAAAATAATTGTTTCACGTTTGTTACACTCAAACAGTGTCTCCTGTCATATGCTGAACTGGTCGCATTGTGGATTTGGCCTAAAACATGATTTTGGACAATGTTCATGGAACTCAGCTTAAAACGTACTTGCAGACTTGAAAACCCTTGCCTATTGTAGAGCGCGCCTCGTACTTCCAGTGCTGAACGAAAACCCATGATTTTGGACCCTGTTTTCATGCGAAATGGCTAAAATAAATGTTTCACGTTTGTTACACTCAAACAGTGTCTCCTCTCATATGCTGAACTGGTCGCATTGTGGATTTGGCCTAAAACATGATTTTGGACAATGTTCATGGAACTCAGCTTAAAACGTACTTGCAGACTTGAAAACCCTTGCCTATTGTAGAGCGCGCCTCTACTACCAGTGCTGAACGAAAAACCCATGATTTTGGACCCTGTTTTCATGCGAAAAAGGCTAAAGAAATGTTTCACGTTTGTTACACTCAAACAGTGTCTCCTGTCATATGCTGAACTGGTCGCATTGTGGATTTGGCCTAAAACATGATTTTGGACAATGTTCATGGAACTCAGCTTAAAACGTACTTGCAGACTTGAAAACCCTTGCCTATTGTAGAGCGCGCCTTACTTCCACTGCTGAACGAAAACCAACGATTTTGGACCCTGTTTTCATGCGGAAATGGCTAAAATAATTGTTTCACGTTTGTTACACTCAAACAGTGTCTCCTGTCATATGCTGAACTGGTCGCATTGTGGATTTTGGCTAAAACATGATTTTGGACAATGTTCATGGAACTCAGCTTAAAACGTACTTGCAGACTTGAAAACCCTTGCCTATTGTAGAGCGCGCCTCCTACTTCCACTGCTGAACGAAAACCCATGATTTTGGACCCTGTTTTCACGCGAAATGGCTAAAAGAAATGTTTCACGTTTGTTACACTCAAACAGTGTCTCCTGTCATATGCTGAACTGGTCGCATTGTGGATTTGGCCTAAAACATGATTTTGGACAATGTTCATGGAACTCAGCTTAAAAACGCACTTGCAGACTTGAAAACCCTTGCCTATTGTAGAGCGCGCCTCTACTTCCACTGCTGAACGAAAACCCATGATTTTGGACCCTGTTTTCATGCGAAAAGGCTAAAATAAATGTTTCACGTTTGTTACACTCAAACAGTGTCTCCTGTCATATGCTGAACTGGTCGCATTGTGGATTTGGCCTAAAACATGATTTTGGACAATGTTCATGGAACTCAGCTTAAAACGTACTTGCAGACTTGAAAACCCTTGCCTATTGTAGAGCGCGCCTCTACTTCCACTGCTGAACGAAAACCCATGATTTTGGACCCTGTTTTCATGCGAAAATGGCTAAAAGAAATGTTTCACGTTTGTTACACTCAAACAGTGTCTCCTGTCATATGCTGAACTGGTCGCATTGTGGATTTGGCCTAAAACATGATTTTGGACAATGTTCATGGAACTCAGCTTAAAACGTACTTGCAGACTTGAAAACCCTTGCCTATTGTAGAGCGCGCCTCCTACTTCCAGTGCTGAACGAAAACCCATGATTTTGGACCCTGTTTTCATGCGACATGGCTAAAAGAAATGTTTCACGTTTGTTACACTCAAACAGTGTCTCCTCTCATATGCTGAACTGGTCGCATTGTGGATTTGGCCTAAAACATGATTTTGGACAATGTTCATGGAACTCAGCTTAAAACGTACTTGCAGACTTGAAAACCCTTGCCTATTGTAGAGCGCGCCTCCTTCTTCCACTGCTGAACAAAAACCATAATTTTGGACCATGTTTTCATGCAAAAAGGCTAAAAGAAATGTTTCACGTTTGTTACACTCAAACAGTGTCTCCTCTCATATGCTGAACTGGTCGCATTGTGGATTTTGGTTAAAACATGATTTTGGACAATGTTCATGGAACTCAGCTTAAAACGTACTTGCAGACTTGAAAACCCTTGCCTATTGTAGAGCGCGCCTGTCCTTCCACTGCTGAACGAAAACCCATGATTTTGGACCCTGTTTTCATGCGAAAAGGCTAAAATAAATGTTTCACGTTTGTTACACTCAAACAGTGTCTCCTCTCATATGCTGAACTGGTCGCATTGTGGATTTGGCCTAAAACATGATTTTGGACAATGTTCATGGAACTCAGCTTAAAAACGTACTTGCAGACTTGAAAACCCTTGCCTATTGTAGAGCGCGCCTCTACTTCCAGTGCTGAACGAAAACCCATGATTTTGGACCCTGTTTTCATGCGAAAATGGCTAAAAAGAAATGTTTCACGATTTGTTACACTCAAACAGTGTCTCCTGTCATATGCTGAACTGGTCGCATTGTGGATTTTGGCTAAAACATGATTTTGGACAATGTTCATGGAACTCAGCTTAAAACGTACTTGCAGACTTGAAAACCCTTGCCTATTGTAGAGCGCGCCTCTACTTCCACTGCTGAACGAAAACCCATGATTTTGGACCCTGTTTTCATGCGAAAATGGCTAAAATAAATGTTTCACGTTTGTTACACTCAAACAGTGTCTCCTGTCATATGCTGAACTGGTCGCATTGTGGATTTGGCCTAAAACATGATTTTGGACAATGTTCATGGAACTCAGCTTAAAACGTACTTGCAGACTTGAAAACCCTTGCCTATTGTAGAGCGCGCCTCCTACTTCCACTGCTGAACGAAAACCCATGATTTTGGACCCTGTTTTCATGCGAAAGGCTAAAAGAAATGTTTCACGTTTGTTACACTCAAACAGTGTCTCCTGTCATATGCTGAACTGGTCGCATTGTGGATTTGGGCTAAAACATGATTTTGGACAATGTTCATGGAACTCAGCTTAAAACGTACTTGCAGACTTGAAAACCCTTGCCTATTGTAGAGCGCGCCTCTACTTCCACTGCTGAACGAAAACCCATGATTTTGGACCCTGTTTTCATGCGAAATGGCTAAAAGAAATGTTTCACGTTTGTTACACTCAAACAGTGTCTCCTGTCATATGCTGAACTGGTCGCATTGTGGATTTGGCCTAAAACATGATTTTGGACAATGTTCATGGAACTCAGCTTAAAACGTACTTGCAGACTTGAAAACCCTTGCCTATTGTAGAGCGCGCCTCTACTTCCACTGCTGAACGAAAACCCATGATTTTGGACCCTGTTTTCATGCGAAAAGGCTAAAAGAAATGTTTCACGTTTGTTACACTCAAACAGTGTCTCCTGTCATATGCTGAACTGGTCGCATTGTGGATTTGGCCTAAAACATGATTTTGGACAATGTTCATGGAACTCAGCTTAAAACGTACTTGCAGACTTGAAAACCCTTGCCTATTGTAGAGCGCGCCTCCTACTTCCACTGCTGAACGAAAACCCATGATTTTGGACCCTGTTTTCATGCGAAAAGGCTAAAAGAAATGTTTCACGTTTGTTACACTCAAACAGTGTCTCCTCTCATATGCTGAACTGGTCGCATTGTGGATTTTGGTTAAAACATGATTTTGGACAATGTTCATGGAACTCAGCTTAAAACGTACTTGCAGACTTGAAAACCCTTGCCTATTGTAGAGCGCGCCTGTACTTCCAGTGCTGAACGAAAACCCATGATTTTGGACCCTGTTTTCATGCGAAAAGGCTAAAAAGAAATGTTTCACGTTTGTTACACTCAAACAGTGTCTCCTGTCATATGCTGAACTGGTCGCATTGTGGATTTTGGCCTAAAACATGATTTTGGACAATGTTCATGGAACTCAGCTTAAAACGTACTTGCAGACTTGAAAAACCCTTGCCTATTGTAGAGCGCGCCTCTACTTCCACTGCTGAACGAAACCCATGATTTTGGACCCTGTTTTCATGCGAAAATGGCTAAAAGAAATGTTTCACGTTTGTTACACTCAAACAGTGTCTCCTGTCATATGCTGAACTGGTCGCATTGTGGATTTGGGCTAAAACATGATTTTGGACAATGTTCATGGAACTCAGCTTAAAACGTACTTGCAGACTTGAAAACCCTTGCCTATTGTAGAGCGCGCCTCCTACTTCCACTGCTGAACGAAAACCCATGATTTTGGACCCTGTTTTCATGCGAAAATGGCTAAAAGAAATGTTTCACGTTTGTTACACTCAAACAGTGTCTCCTCTCATATGCTGAACTGGTCGCATTGTGGATTTGGCCTAAAACATGATTTTGGACAATGTTCATGGAACTCAGCTTAAAAACGTACTTGCAGACTTGAAAACCCTTGCCTATTGTAGAGCGCGCCTCTACTTCCACTGCTGAACGAAAACCCATGATTTTGGACCCTGTTTTCATGCGACATGGCTAAAAGAAATGTTTCACGTTTGTTACACTCAAACAGTGTCTCCTCTCATATGCTGAACTGGTCGCATTGTGGATTTGGCCTAAAACATGATTTTGGACAATGTTCATGGAACTCAGCTTAAAACGTACTTGCAGACTTGAAAACCCTTGCCTATTGTAGAGCGCGCCTCTACTTCCACTGCTGAACGAAAACCCATGATTTTGGACCCTGTTTTCATGCGAAAAGGCTAAAAGAAATGTTTCACGTTTGTTACACTCAAACAGTGTCTCCTGTCATATGCTGAACTGGTCGCATTGTGGATTTGGCCTAAAACATGATTTTGGACAATGTTCATGGAACTCAGCTTAAAACGTACTTGCAGACTTGAAAACCCTTGCCTATTGTAGAGCGCGCCTCCTACTTCCAGTGCTGAACGAAAACCCATGATTTTGGACCCTGTTTTCATGCGAAAAGGCTAAAAGAAATGTTTCACGTTGTTACACTCAAACAGTGTCTCCTGTCATATGCTGAACTGGTCGCATTGTGGATTTGGCCTAAAACATGATTTTGGACAATGTTCATGGAACTCAGCTTAAAACGTACTTGCAGACTTGAAAACCCTTGCCTATTGTAGAGCGCGCCTCTACTTCCAGTGCTGAACGAAAACCCATGATTTTGGACCCTGTTTTCATGCGAAAATGGCTAAAAGAAATGTTTCACGTTTGTTACACTCAAACAGTGTCTCCTCTCATATGCTGAACTGGTCGCATTGTGGATTTGGCCTAAAACATGATTTTGGACAATGTTCATGGAACTCAGCTTAAAAACGTACTTGCAGACTTGAAAACCCTTGCCTATTGTAGAGCGCGCCTCCTACTTCCACTGCTGAACGAAAACCCATGATTTTGGACCCTGTTTTCATGCGACATGGCTAAAAGAATTGTTTCACGTTTGTTACACTCAAACAGTGTCTCCTCTCATATGCTGAACTGGTCGCATTGTGGATTTGGCCTAAAACATGATTTTGGACAATGTTCATGGAACTCAGCTTAAAACGTACTTGCAGACTTGAAAACCCTTGCCTATTGTAGAGCGTCGCCTGCTACTTCCACTGCTGAACGAAAACCCATGATTTTGGACCCTGTTTTCATGCGAAAAGGCTAAAAGAAATGTTTCACGTTTGTTACACTCAAACAGTGTCTCCTGTCATATGCTGAACTGGTCGCATTGTGGATTTGGCCTAAAACATGATTTTGGACAATGTTCATGGAACTCAGCTTAAAACGTACTTGCAGACTTGAAAACCCTTGCCTATTGTAGAGCGCGCCTCCTACTTCCACTGCTGAACGAAACCCATGATTTTGGACCCTGTTTTCATGCTAAAAGGCTAAAAGAAATGTTTCACGTTTGTTACACTCAAACAGTGTCTCCTGTCATATGCTGAACTGGTCGCATTGTGGATTTGGCCTAAAACATGATTTTGGACAATGTTCATGGAACTCAGCTTAAAAGCGTACTTGCAGACTTGAAAACCCTTGCCTATTGTAGAGCGCGCCTCGTACTTCCAGTGCTGAACGAAAACCCATGATTTTGGACCCTGTTTTCATGCAAAATGGCTAAAAAGAAATGTTTCACGTTTGTTACACTCAAACAGTGTCTCCTGTCATATGCTGAACTGGTCGCAATGTGGATTTGGCCTAAAACATGATTTTGGACAATGTTCATGGAACTCAGCTTAAAACGTACTTGCAGACTTGAAAACCCTTGCCTATTGTAGAGCGCGCCTCCTACTTCCACTGCTGAACGAAAACCTATGATTTTGGACCCTGTTTTCATGCGAAATGGCTAGAAAAAATGTTTCACGTTTGTTACACTCAAACAGTGTCTCCTGTCATATGCTGAACTGCTCGCATTGCGGATTTGGCCTAAAACATGATTTTGGACAATGTTCATGGATCTCAGCTTAAAACGTACTTGCAGACTTGAAAACCCTTGCCTATTGTAGAGCGCGCCTCCTACTTCCACTGCTGAACGAAAACCCATGATTTTGGACCCTGTTTTCATGCGAAAATGGCTAAAAGAAATGTTTCACGTTTGTTACACTCAAACAGTGTCTCCTCTCATATGCTGAACTGCTCGCATTGCGGATTTGGCCTAAAACATGATTTTGGACAATGTTCATGGATCTCAGCTTAAAACGTACTTGCAGACTTGAAAACCCTTGCCTATTGTAGAGCGCGCCTCCTACTTCCACTGCTGAACGAAAACCCATGATTTTGGACCCTGTTTTCATGCGAAATGGCTAAAAGAATTGTTTCACGTTTGTTACACTCAAACAGTGTCTCCTGTCATATGCTGAACTGGTCGCATTGTGGATTTGGGCTAAAACATGATTTTGGACAATGTTCATGGAACTCAGCTTAAAAACGTACTTGCAGACTTGAAAACCCTTGCCTATTGTAGAGCGCGCCTCCTACTTCCACTGCTGAACGAAAACCCATGATTTTGGACCCTGTTTTCATGCGAAAATGGCTAAAAGAAATGTTTCACGTTTGTTACACTCAAACAGTGTCTCCTGTCATATGCTGAACTGGTCGCATTGTGGATTTGGCCTAAAACATGATTTTGGACAATGTTCATGGAACTCAGCTTAAAAACGTACTTGCAGACTTGAAAACCCTTGCCTATTGTAGAGCGCGCCTCCTACTTCCACTGCTGAACGAAAACCCATGATTTTGGACCCTGTTTTCATGCGAAAATGGCTAAAAGAAATGTTTCACGTTTGTTACACTCAAACAGTGTCTCCTGTCATATGCTGAACTGGTCGCATTGTGGATTTGGCCTAAAACATGATTTTGGACAATGTTCATGGAACTCAGCTTAAAACGTACTTGCAGACTTGAAAACCCTTGCCTATTGTAGAGCGCGCCTCCTACTTCCACTGCTGAACGAAAACCCATGATTTTGGACCCTGTTTTCATGCGAAAAGGCTAAAAGAAATGTTTCACGTTTGTTACACTCAAACAGTGTCTCCTCTCATATGCTGAACTGGTCGCATTGTGGATTTGGCCTAAAACATGATTTTGGACAATGTTCATGGAACTCAGCTTAAAACGTACTTGCAGACTTGAAAACCCTTGCCTATTGTAGAGCGCGCCTCCTACTTCCACTGCTGAACGAAAACCCATGATTTTGGACCCTGTTTTCATGCGAAATGGCTAAAAGAAATGTTTCACGATTGTTACACTCAAACAGTGTCTCCTGTCATATGCTGAACTGGTCGCATTGTGGATTTGGCCTAAAACATGATTTTGGACAATGTTCATGGAACTCAGCTTAAAACGTACTTGCAGACTTGAAAACCCTTGCCTATTGTAAATCGCGCCTCTACTTCCAGTGCTGAACGAAAACCCATGATTTTGGACCCTGTTTTCATGCGAAATGGCTAAAAGAAATGTTTCACGTTTGTTACACTCAAACAGTGTCTCCTGTCATATGCTGAACTGGTCGCATTGTGGATTTTGGTTAAAACATGATTTTGGACAATGTTCATGGAACTCAGCTTAAAACGTACTTGCAGACTTGAAAACCCTTGCCTATTGTAGAGCGCGCCTCCTCCTTCCACTGCTGAACGAAAACCCATGATTTTGGACCCTGTTTTCATGCGAAAATGGCTAAAAGAAATGTTTCACGTTTGTTACACTCAAACAGTGTCTCCTGTCATATGCTGAACTGGTCGCATTGTGGATTTTGGTCTAAAACATGATTTTGGACAATGTTCATGGAACTCAGCTTAAAACGTACTTGCAGACTTGAAAACCCTTGCCTATTGTAGAGCGCGCCTCTACTTCCACTGCTGAACGAAAACCCATGATTTTGGACCCTGTTTTCATGCGAAAAGGCTAAAAGAAATGTTTCACGCTTTGTTACACTCAAACAGTGTCTCCTGTCATATGCTGAACTGGTCGCATTGTGGATTTGGCCTAAAACATGATTTTGGACAATGTTCATGGAACTCAGCTTAAAACGTACTTGCAGACTTGAAAACCCTTGCCTATTGTAGAGCGCGCCTCCTACTTCCAGTGCTGAACGAAAACCCATGATTTTGGACCCTGTTTTCATGCGAAAAGGCTAAAAGAAATGTTTCACGTTTGTTACACTCAAACAGTGTCTCCTGTCATATGCTGAACTGGTCGCATTGTGGATTTGGCCTAAAACATGATTTTGGACAATGTTCATGGAACTCAGCTTAAAACGTACTTGCAGACTTGAAAACCCTTGCCTATTGTAGAGCGCGCCTCCTACTTCCAGTGCTGAACGAAAACCCATGATTTTGGACCCTGTTTTCATGCGAAATGGCTAAAATAAATGTTTCACGTTTGTTACACTCAAACAGTGTCTCCTGTCATATGCTGAACTGGTCGCATTGTGGATTTGGCCTAAAACATGATTTTGGACAATGTTCATGGAACTCAGCTTAAAACGTACTTGCAGACTTGAAAACCCTTGCCTATTGTAGAGCGCGCCTCCTACTTCCAGTGCTGAACGAAAACCCATGATTTTGGACCCTGTTTTCATGCGAAAAGGCTAAAAGAAATGTTTCACGTTTGTTACACTCAAACAGTGTCTCCTGTCATATGCTGAACTGGTCGCATTGTGGATTTTGGCCTAAAACATGATTTTGGACAATGTTCATGGAACTCAGCTTAAAACGTACTTGCAGACTTGAAAACCCTTGCCTATTGTAGAGCGCGCCTCCTACTTCCAGTGCTGAACGAAAACCCATGATTTTGGACCCTGTTTTCATGCGAAAAGGCTAAAAGAAATGTTTCACGTTTGTTACACTCAAACAGTGTCTCCTCTCATATGCTGAACTGGTCGCATTGTGGATTTGGCCTAAAACATGATTTTGGACAATGTTCATGGAACTCAGCTTAAAACGTACTTGCAGACTTGAAAACCCTTGCCTATTGTAGAGCGCGCCTCCTACTTCCACTGCTGAACGAAAACCCATGATTTTGGACCCTGTTTTCATGCAAAATGGCTAAAAGAAATGTTTCACGTTTGTTACACTCAAACAGTGTCTCCTCTCATATGCTGAACTGGTCGCATTGTGGATTTGGCCTAAAACATGATTTTGGACAATGTTCATGGAACTCAGCTTAAAACGTACTTGCAGACTTGAAAACCCTTGCCTATTGTAGAGCGCCTCTACTTCCACTGCTGAACGAAAACCCATGATTTTGGACCCTGTTTTCATGCGAAATGGCTAAAAGAAATGTTTCACGTTTGTTACACTCAAACAGTGTCTCCTGTCATATGCTGAACTGGTCGCATTGTGGATTTGGCCTAAAACATGATTTTGGACAATGTTCATGGAACTCAGCTTAAAACGTACTTGCAGACTTGAAAACCCTTGCCTATTGTAGAGCGCGCCTCCTACTTCCAGTGCTGAACGAAAACCCATGATTTTGGACCCTGTTTTCATGCGAAAAGGCTAAAAGAAATGTTTCACGTTTGTTACACTCAAACAGTGTCTCCTCTCATATGCTGAACTGGTCGCATTGTGGATTTGGCCTAAAACATGATTTTTGGACAATGTTCATGGAACTCAGCTTAAAACGTACTTGCAGACTTGAAAACCCTTGCCTATTGTAGAGCGCGCCTCCTACTTCCAGTGCTGAACGAAAACCCATGATTTTGGACCCTGTTTTCATGCGAAAATGGCTAAAAGAAATGTTTCACGTTTGTTACACTCAAACAGTGTCTCCTGTCATATGCTGAACTGGTCGCATTGTGGATTTTGGCCTAAAACATGATTTTGGACAATGTTCATGGAACTCAGCTTAAAACGTACTTGCAGACTTGAAAACCCTTGCCTATTGTAGAGCGCGCCTCTACTTCCACTGCTGAACGAAAACCCATGATTTTGGACCCTGTTTTCATGCGAAATGGCTAAAAGAAATGTTTCACGTTTGTTACACTCAAACAGTGTCTCCTGTCATATGCTGAACTGGTCGCATTGTGGATTTTGGCTTAAAACATGATTTTGGACAATGTTCATGGAACTCAGCTTAAAACGTACTTGCAGACTTGAAAACCCTTGCCTATTGTAGAGCGCGCCTCCTACTTCCACTGCTGAACGAAAACCCATGATTTTGGACCCTGTTTTCATGCGAAAAGGCTAAAAGAAATGTTTCACGTTTGTTACACTCAAACAGTGTCTCCTCTCATATGCTGAACTGGTCGCATTGTGGATTTGGCCTAAAACATGATTTTGGACAATGTTCATGGAACTCAGCTTAAAACGTACTTGCAGACTTGAAAACCCTTGCCTATTGTAGAGCGCGCCTCCTACTTCCAGTGCTGAACGAAAACCCATGATTTTGGACCCTGTTTTCATGCGAAATGGCTAAAAGAAATGTTTCACGTTTGTTACACTCAAACAGTGTCTCCTGTCATATGCTGAACTGGTCGCATTGTGGATTTGGCCTAAAACATGATTTTGGACAATGTTCATGGAACTCAGCTTAAAACGTACTTGCAGACTTGAAAACCCTTGCCTATTGTAGAGCGCGCCTGCTACTTCCAGTGCTGAACGAAAACCCATGATTTTGGACCCTGTTTTCATGCGAAATGGCTAAAAGAAATGTTTCACGTTTGTTACACTCAAACAGTGTCTCCTCTCATATGCTGAACTGGTCGCATTGTGGATTTTGGCCTAAAACATGATTTTGGACAATGTTCATGGAACTCAGCTTAAAACGTACTTGCAGACTTGAAAACCCTTGCCTATTGTAGAGCGCGCCTCTACTTCCAGTGCTGAACGAAAACCCATGATTTTGGACCCTGTTTTCATGCGAAAAGGCTAAAAGAAATGTTTCACGTTTGTTACACTCAAACAGTGTCTCCTCTCATATGCTGAACTGGTCGCATTGTGGATTTTGGGCTAAAACATGATTTTGGACAATGTTCATGGAACTCAGCTTAAAAACGTACTTGCAGACTTGAAAACCCTTGCCTATTGTAGAGCGCGCCTCTACTTCCAGTGCTGAACGAAAACCCATGATTTTGGACCCTGTTTTCATGCGAAAATGGCTAAAAAGAAATGTTTCACGTTTGTTACACTCAAACAGTGTCTCCTGTCATATGCTGAACTGGTCGCATTGTGGATTTGGCCTAAAACATGATTTTGGACAATGTTCATGGAACTCAGCTTAAAACGTACTTGCAGACTTGAAAACCCTTGCCTATTGTAGAGCGCGCCTCCTACTTCCAGTGCTGAACGAAAACCCATGATTTTGGACCCTGTTTTCATGCGACATGGCTAAAAGAAATGTTTCACGTTTGTTACACTCAAACAGTGTCTCCTCTCATATGCTGAACTGGTCGCATTGTGGATTTGGCCTAAAACATGATTTTGGACAATGTTCATGGAACTCAGCTTAAAACGTACTTGCAGACTTGAAAACCCTTGCCTATTGTAGAGCGCGCCTCCTACTTCCAGTGCTGAACGAAAACCCATGATTTTGGACCCTGTTTTCATGCGAAAAGGCTAAAAGAAATGTTTCACGTTTGTTACACTCAAACAGTGTCTCCTGTCATATGCTGAACTGGTCGCATTGTGGATTTGGGCTAAAACATGATTTTGGACAATGTTCATGGAACTCAGCTTAAAACGTACTTGCAGACTTGAAAACCCTTGCCTATTGTAGAGCGCGCCTCCTACTTCCACTGCTGAACGAAAACCCATGATTTTGGACCCTGTTTTCATGCGAAAAGGCTAAAAGAAATGTTTCACGTTTGTTACACTCAAACAGTGTCTCCTCTCATATGCTGAACTGGTCGCATTGTGGATTTGGCTAAAACATGATTTTGGACAATGTTCATGGAACTCAGCTTAAAAACGTACTTGCAGACTTGAAAACCCTTGCCTATTGTAGAGCGCGCCTGCTACTTCCAGTGCTGAACGAAAACCCATGATTTTGGACCCTGTTTTCATGCGAAATGGCTAAAAGAAATGTTTCACGTTTGTTACACTCAAACAGTGTCTCCTGTCATATGCTGAACTGGTCGCATTGTGGATTTGGGCTAAAACATGATTTTGGACAATGTTCATGGAACTCAGCTTAAAACGTACTTGCAGACTTGAAAACCCTTGCCTATTGTAGAGCGCGCCTGCTACTTCCAGTGCTGAACGAAAACCCATGATTTTGGACCCTGTTTTCATGCGAAAAGGCTAAAAGAAATGTTTCACGTTTGTTACACTCAAACAGTGTCTCCTCTCATATGCTGAACTGGTCGCATTGTGGATTTGGCCTAAAACATGATTTTGGACAATGTTCATGGAACTCAGCTTAAAACGTACTTGCAGACTTGAAAACCCTTGCCTATTGTAGAGCGCGCCTCCTACTTCCAGTGCTGAACGAAAACCCATGATTTTGGACCCTGTTTTCATGCGAAAATGGCTAAAAGAAATGTTTCACGTTTGTTACACTCAAACAGTGTCTCCTCTCATATGCTGAACTGGTCGCATTGTGGATTTTGGCTAAAACATGATTTTGGACAATGTTCATGGAACTCAGCTTAAAACGTACTTGCAGACTTGAAAACCCTTGCCTATTGTAGAGCGCGCCTCCTACTTCCACTGCTGAACGAAAACCCATGATTTTGGACCCTGTTTTCATGCGAAAAGGCTAAAAGAAATGTTTCACGTTTGTTACACTCAAACAGTGTCTCCTGTCATATGCTGAACTGGTCGCATTGTGGATTTGGCCTAAAACATGATTTTGGACAATGTTCATGGAACTCAGCTTAAAACGTACTTGCAGACTTGAAAACCCTTGCCTATTGTAGAGCGCGCCTCCTACTTCCAGTGCTGAACGAAAACCCATGATTTTGGACCCTGTTTTCATGCGAAAATGGCTAAAAGAAATGTTTCACGTTTGTTACACTCAAACAGTGTCTCCTGTCATATGCTGAACTGGTCGCATTGTGGATTTTGGCCTAAAACATGATTTTGGACAATGTTCATGGAACTCAGCTTAAAACGTACTTGCAGACTTGAAAACCCTTGCCTATTGTAGAGCGCGCCTCCTACTTCCAGTGCTGAACGAAAACCAATGATTTTGGACCCTGTTTTCATGCGAAATGGCTAAAAGAAATGTTTCACGTTTGTTACACTCAAACAGTGTCTCCTGTCATATGCTGAACTGGTCGCATTGTGGATTTGGCCTAAAACATGATTTTGGACAATGTTCATGGAACTCAGCTTAAAACGTACTTGCAGACTTGAAAACCCTTGCCTATTGTAGAGCGCGCCTCCTACTTCCAGTGCTGAACGAAAACCCATGATTTTGGACCCTGTTTTCATGCGAAAAGGCAAAAAGAAATGTTTCACGTTTGTTACACTCAAACAGTGTCTCCTCTCATATGCTGAACTGGTCGCATTGTGGATTTTGGTTAAAACATGATTTTGGACAATGTTCATGGAACTCAGCTTAAAACGTACTTGCAGACTTGAAAACCCTTGCCTATTGTAGAGCGCGCCTCCTACTTCCAGTGCTGAACGAAAACCCATGATTTTGGACCCTGTTTTCATGCGAAAAGGCTAAAGAAATGTTTCACGCTTGTTACACTCAAACAGTGTCTCCTCTCATATGCTGAACTGGTCGCATTGTGGATTTGGCCTAAAACATGATTTTGGACAATGTTCATGGAACTCAGCTTAAAACGTACTTGCAGACTTGAAAACCCTTGCCTATTGTAGAGCGCGCCTCGTACTTCCACTGCTGAACGAAAACCCATGATTTTGGACCCTGTTTTCATGCGAAAAGGCTAAAAGAAATGTTTCACGTTTGTTACACTCAAACAGTGTCTCCTCTCATATGCTGAACTGGTCGCATTGTGGATTTGGCCTAAAACATGATTTTGGACAATGTTCATGGAACTCAGCTTAAAACGTACTTGCAGACTTGAAAACCCTTGCCTATTGTAGAGCGCGCCTCCTACTTCCACTGCTGAACGAAAACCCATGATTTTGGACCCTGTTTTCATGCGAAAGGCTAAAAGAAATGTTTCACGTTTGTTACACTCAAACAGTGTCTCCTGTCATATGCTGAACTGGTCGCATTGTGGATTTTGGCCTAAAACATGATTTTGGACAATGTTCATGGAACTCAGCTTAAAACGTACTTGCAGACTTGAAAACCCTTGCCTATTGTAGAGCGCGCCTCTACTTCCAGTGCTGAACGAAAACCCATGATTTTGGACCCTGTTTTCATGCGAAAAGGCTAAAAGAAATGTTTCACGTTTGTTACACTCAAACAGTGTCTCCTGTCATATGCTGAACTGGTCGCATTGTGGATTTTGGCCTAAAACATGATTTTGGACAATGTTCATGGAACTCAGCTTAAAAACGTACTTGCAGACTTGAAAACCCTTGCCTATTGTAGAGCGCGCCTCCTACTTCCAGTGCTGAACGAAAACCCATGATTTTGGACCCTGTTTTCATGCGAAATGGCTAAAAGAAATGTTTCACGTTTGTTACACTCAAACAGTGTCTCCTGTCATATGCTGAACTGGTCGCATTGTGGATTTTGGCTAAAACATGATTTTGGACAATGTTCATGGAACTCAGCTTAAAACGTACTTGCAGACTTGAAAACCCTTGCCTATTGTAGAGCGCGCCTCCTACTTCCACTGCTGAACGAAAACCCATGATTTTGGACCCTGTTTTCATGCGAAAAGGCTAAAAGAAATGTTTCACGTTTGTTACACTCAAACAGTGTCTCCTGTCATATGCTGAACTGGTCGCATTGTGGATTTGGCCTAAAACATGATTTTGGACAATGTTCATGGAACTCAGCTTAAAACGTACTTGCAGACTTGAAAACCCTTGCCTATTGTAGAGCGCGCCTCCTACTTCCAGTGCTGAACGAAAACCCATGATTTTGGACCCTGTTTTCATGCGAAAAGGCTAAAAGAAATGTTTCACGTTTGTTACACTCAAACAGTGTCTCCTCTCATATGCTGAACTGGTCGCATTGTGGATTTGGCATAAAACATGATTTTGGACAATGTTCATGGAACTCAGCTTAAAACGTACTTGCAGACTTGAAAACCCTTGCCTATTGTAGAGCGCGCCTCCTACTTCCACTGCTGAACGAAAACCCATGATTTTGGACCCTGTTTTCATGCGAAAAGGCTAAAAGAATTGTTTCACGTTTGTTACACTCAAACAGTGTCTCCTGTCATATGCTGAACTGGTCGCATTGTGGATTTGGCCTAAAACATGATTTTGGACAATGTTCATGGAACTCAGCTTAAAACGTACTTGCAGACTTGAAAACCCTTGCCTATTGTAGAGCGCGCCTGCTACTTCCAGTGCTGAACGAAAACCCATGATTTTGGACCCTGTTTTCATGCGAAAAGGCTAAAAGAATTGTTTCACGTTTGTTACACTCAAACAGTGTCTCCTCTCATATGCTGAACTGGTCGCATTGTGGATTTTGGTCTAAAACATGATTTTGGACAATGTTCATGGAACTCAGCTTAAAACGTACTTGCAGACTTGAAAACCCTTGCCTATTGTAGAGCGCGCCTGCTACTTCCACTGCTGAACGAAAACCCATGATTTTGGACCCTGTTTTCATGCGAAAAGGCTAAAAGAAATGTTTCACGTTTGTTACACTCAAACAGTGTCTCCTGTCATATGCTGAACTGGTCGCATTGTGGATTTGGGCTAAAACATGATTTTGGACAATGTTCATGGAACTCAGCTTAAAACGTACTTGCAGACTTGAAAACCCTTGCCTATTGTAGAGCGCGCCTGCTACTTCCAGTGCTGAACGAAAACCCATGATTTTGGACCCTGTTTTCATGCGACATGGCTAAAAGAAATGTTTCACGTTTGTTACACTCAAACAGTGTCTCCTCTCATATGCTGAACTGGTCGCATTGTGGATTTGGCCTAAAACATGATTTTGGACAATGTTCATGGAACTCAGCTTAAAACGTACTTGCAGACTTGAAAACCCTTGCCTATTGTAGAGCGCGCCTCCTACTTCCAGTGCTGAACGAAAACCCATGATTTTGGACCCTGTTTTCATGCAAAAAGGCTAAAAGAAATGTTTCACGTTTGTTACACTCAAACAGTGTCTCCTCTCATATGCTGAACTGGTCGCATTGTGGATTTGGCCTAAAACATGATTTTGGACAATGTTCATGGAACTCAGCTTAAAACGTACTTGCAGACTTGAAAACCCTTGCCTATTGTAGAGCGCGCCTCCTACTTCCACTGCTGAACGAAAACCCATGATTTTGGACCCTGTTTTCATGCGAAATGGCTAAAAGAAATGTTTCACGTTTGTTACACTCAAACAGTGTCTCCTGTCATATGCTGAACTGGTCGCATTGTGGATTTGGCCTAAAACATGATTTTGGACAATGTTCATGGAACTCAGCTTAAAACGTACTTGCAGACTTGAAAACCCTTGCCTATTGTAGAGCGCGCCTCCTACTTCCAGTGCTGAACGAAAACCCATGATTTTGGACCCTGTTTTCATGCGAAATGGCTAAAAGAAATGTTTCACGTTTGTTACACTCAAACAGTGTCTCCTGTCATATGCTGAACTGGTCGCATTGTGGATTTTGGCCTAAAACATGATTTTGGACAATGTTCATGGAACTCAGCTTAAAACGTACTTGCAGACTTGAAAACCCTTGCCTATTGTAGAGCGCGCCTCCTACTTCCAGTGCTGAACGAAAACCCATGATTTTGGACCCTGTTTTCATGCGAAAAGGCTAAAAGAAATGTTTCACGTTTGTTACACTCAAACAGTGTCTCCTGTCATATGCTGAACTGGTCGCATTGTGGATTTGGCCTAAAACATGATTTTGGACAATGTTCATGGAACTCAGCTTAAAACGTACTTGCAGACTTGAAAACCCTTGCCTATTGTAGAGCGCGCCTCCTACTTCCAGTGCTGAACGAAAACCCATGATTTTGGACCCTGTTTTCATGCGAAAAGGCTAAAAGAAATGTTTCACGTTTGTTACACTCAAACAGTGTCTCCTGTCATATGCTGAACTGGTCGCATTGTGGATTTTGGCCTAAAACATGATTTTGGACAATGTTCATGGAACTCAGCTTAAAACGTACTTGCAGACTTGAAAACCCTTGCCTATTGTAGAGCGCGCCTCCTACTTCCAGTGCTGAACGAAAACCCATGATTTTGGACCCTGTTTTCATGCGAAAATGGCTAAAAGAAATGTTTCACGTTTGTTACACTCAAACAGTGTCTCCTGTCATATGCTGAACTGGTCGCATTGTGGATTTGGCCTAAAACATGATTTTGGACAATGTTCATGGAACTCAGCTTAAAACGTACTTGCAGACTTGAAAACCCTTGCCTATTGTAGAGCGCGCCTCCTACTTCCACTGCTGAACGAAAACCCATGATTTTGGACCCTGTTTTCATGCGAAAAGGCTAAAAGAAATGTTTCACGTTTGTTACACTCAAACAGTGTCTCCTCTCATATGCTGAACTGGTCGCATTGTGGATTTGGCCTAAAACATGATTTTGGACAATGTTCATGGAACTCAGCTTAAAACGTACTTGCAGACTTGAAAACCCTTGCCTATTGTAGAGCGCGCCTCCTACTTCCAGTGCTGAACGAAAACCCATGATTTTGGACCCTGTTTTCATGCGAAAAGGCTAAAAGAAATGTTTCACGTTTGTTACACTCAAACAGTGTCTCCTCTCATATGCTGAACTGGTCGCATTGTGGATTTGGCCTAAAACATGATTTTGGACAATGTTCATGGAACTCAGCTTAAAACGTACTTGCAGACTTGAAAACCCTTGCCTATTGTAGAGCGCGCCTGCTACTTCCAGTGCTGAACGAAAACCCATGATTTTGGACCCTGTTTTCATGCGAAAATGGCTAAAAGAAATGTTTCACGTTTGTTACACTCAAACAGTGTCTCCTGTCATATGCTGAACTGGTCGCATTGTGGATTTTGGCCTAAAACATGATTTTGGACAATGTTCATGGAACTCAGCTTAAAAACGTACTTGCAGACTTGAAAACCCTTGCCTATTGTAGAGCGCGCCTCCTACTTCCACTGCTGAACGAAAACCCATGATTTTGGACCCTGTTTTCATGCGAAATGGCTAAAAGAAATGTTTCACGTTTGTTACACTCAAACAGTGTCTCCTGTCATATGCTGAACTGGTCGCATTGTGGATTTGGCCTAAAACATGATTTTGGACAATGTTCATGGAACTCAGCTTAAAACGTACTTGCAGACTTGAAAACCCTTGCCTATTGTAGAGCGCGCCTCGTACTTCCAGTGCTGAACGAAAACCCATGATTTTGGACCCTGTTTTCATGCGAAATGGCTAAAAGAAATGTTTCACGTTTGTTACACTCAAACAGTGTCTCCTGTCATATGCTGAACTGGTCGCATTGTGGATTTGGCCTAAAACATGATTTTGGACAATGTTCATGGAACTCAGCTTAAAACGTACTTGCAGACTTGAAAACCCTTGCCTATTGTAGAGCGCGCCTCCTACTTCCAGTGCTGAACGAAAACCCATGATTTTGGACCCTGTTTTCATGCGAAAAGGCTAAAAGAAATGTTTCACGTTTGTTACACTCAAACAGTGTCTCCTCTCATATGCTGAACTGGTCGCATTGTGGATTTGGGCTAAAACATGATTTTGGACAATGTTCATGGAACTCAGCTTAAAACGTACTTGCAGACTTGAAAACCCTTGCCTATTGTAGAGCGCGCCTCCTACTTCCACTGCTGAACGAAAACCCATGATTTTGGACCCTGTTTTCATGCGAAATGGCTAAAAGAAATGTTTCACGTTTGTTACACTCAAACAGTGTCTCCTGTCATATGCTGAACTGGTCGCATTGTGGATTTGGCCTAAAACATGATTTTGGACAATGTTCATGGAACTCAGCTTAAAACGTACTTGCAGACTTGAAAACCCTTGCCTATTGTAGAGCGCGCCTCCTACTTCCACTGCTGAACGAAAACCCATGATTTTGGACCCTGTTTTCATGCGAAAAGGCTAAAAGAAATGTTTCACGTTTGTTACACTCAAACAGTGTCTCCTCTCATATGCTGAACTGGTCGCATTGTGGATTTGGCCTAAAACATGATTTTGGACAATGTTCATGGAACTCAGCTTAAAACGTACTTGCAGACTTGAAAACCCTTGCCTATTGTAGAGCGCGCCTCCTACTTCCAGTGCTGAACGAAAACCCATGATTTTGGACCCTGTTTTCATGCGAAAAGGCTAAAAGAAATGTTTCACGTTTGTTACACTCAAACAGTGTCTCCTCTCATATGCTGAACTGGTCGCATTGTGGATTTTGGCCTAAAACATGATTTTGGACAATGTTCATGGAACTCAGCTTAAAACGTACTTGCAGACTTGAAAACCCTTGCCTATTGTAGAGCGCGCCTGCTACTTCCACTGCTGAACGAAAACCCATGATTTTGGACCCTGTTTTCATGCGAAAAGGCTAAAAGAAATGTTTCACGTTTGTTACACTCAAACAGTGTCTCCTGTCATATGCTGAACTGGTCGCATTGTGGATTTGGCCTAAAACATGATTTTGGACAATGTTCATGGAACTCAGCTTAAAAACGTACTTGCAGACTTGAAAACCCTTGCCTATTGTAGAGCGCGCCTCCTACTTCCAGTGCTGAACGAAAACCCATGATTTTGGACCCTGTTTTCATGCGAAAAGGCTAAAAGAAATGTTTCACGTTTGTTACACTCAAACAGTGTCTCCTGTCATATGCTGAACTGGTCGCAATGTGGATTTGGGCTAAAACATGATTTTGGACAATGTTCATGGAACTCAGCTTAAAACGTACTTGCAGACTTGAAAACCCTTGCCTATTGTAGAGCGCGCCTCCTACTTCCAGTGCTGAACGAAAACCCATGATTTTGGACCCTGTTTTCATGCGAAAAGGCTAAAAGAAATGTTTCACGTTTGTTACACTCAAACAGTGTCTCCTCTCATATGCTGAACTGGTCGCATTGTGGATTTGGCCTAAAACATGATTTTGGACAATGTTCATGGAACTCAGCTTAAAACGTACTTGCAGACTTGAAAACCCTTGCCTATTGTAGAGCGCGCCTCCTACTTCCAGTGCTGAACGAAAACCCATGATTTTGGACCCTGTTTTCATGCGAAAAGGCTAAAAGAAATGTTTCACGTTTGTTACACTCAAACAGTGTCTCCTGTCATATGCTGAACTGGTCGCATTGTGGATTTTGGCTAAAACATGATTTTGGACAATGTTCATGGAACTCAGCTTAAAACGTACTTGCAGACTTGAAAACCCTTGCCTATTGTAGAGCGCGCCTCCTACTTCCACTGCTGAACGAAAACCCATGATTTTGGACCCTGTTTTCATGCGAAAAGGCTAAAAGAAATGTTTCACGTTTGTTACACTCAAACAGTGTCTCCTCTCATATGCTGAACTGGTCGCATTGTGGATTTGGCCTAAAACATGATTTTGGACAATGTTCATGGAACTCAGCTTAAAACGTACTTGCAGACTTGAAAACCCTTGCCTATTGTAGAGCGCGCCTCCTACTTCCAGTGCTGAACGAAAACCCATGATTTTGGACCCTGTTTTCATGCGAAAAGGCTAAAAGAAATGTTTCACGTTTGTTACACTCAAACAGTGTCTCCTGTCATATGCTGAACTGGTCGCATTGTGGATTTGGCCTAAAACATGATTTTGGACAATGTTCATGGAACTCAGCTTAAAACGTACTTGCAGACTTGAAAACCCTTGCCTATTGTAGAGCGCGCCTCCTACTTCCAGTGCTGAACGAAAACCCATGATTTTGGACCCTGTTTTCATGCGAAAATGGCTAAAAGAAATGTTTCACGTTTGTTACACTCAAACAGTGTCTCCTCTCATATGCTGAACTGGTCGCATTGTGGATTTGGCCTAAAACATGATTTTGGACAATGTTCATGGAACTCAGCTTAAAAACGTACTTGCAGACTTGAAAACCCTTGCCTATTGTAGAGCGCGCCTCCTACTTCCACTGCTGAACGAAAACCCATGATTTTGGACCCTGTTTTCATGCGAAAATGGCTAAAAGAAATGTTTCACGTTTGTTACACTCAAACAGTGTCTCCTGTCATATGCTGAACTGGTCGCATTGTGGATTTGGCCTAAAACATGATTTTGGACAATGTTCATGGAACTCAGCTTAAAACGTACTTGCAGACTTGAAAACCCTTGCCTATTGTAGAGCGCGCCTCCTACTTCCACTGCTGAACGAAAACCCATGATTTTGGACCCTGTTTTCATGCAAAAAGGCTAAAAGAAATGTTTCACGTTTGTTACACTCAAACAGTGTCTCCTGTCATATGCTGAACTGGTCGCATTGTGGATTTGGCCTAAAACATGATTTTGGACAATGTTCATGGAACTCAGCTTAAAACGTACTTGCAGACTTGAAAACCCTTGCCTATTGTAGAGCGCGCCTGCTACTTCCACTGCTGAACGAAAACCCATGATTTTGGACCCTGTTTTCATGCGAAAAGGCTAAAAGAAATGTTTCACGTTTGTTACACTCAAACAGTGTCTCCTCTCATATGCTGAACTGGTCGCATTGTGGATTTGGCCTAAAACATGATTTTGGACAATGTTCATGGAACTCAGCTTAAAACGTACTTGCAGACTTGAAAACCCTTGCCTATTGTAGAGCGCGCCTCCTACTTCCAGTGCTGAACGAAAACCCATGATTTTGGACCCTGTTTTCATGCGAAATGGCTAAAAGAAATGTTTCACGTTTGTTACACTCAAACAGTGTCTCCTGTCATATGCTGAACTGGTCGCATTGTGGATTTTGGCCTAAAACATGATTTTGGACAATGTTCATGGAACTCAGCTTAAAACGTACTTGCAGACTTGAAAACCCTTGCCTATTGTAGAGCGCGCCTCCTACTTCCACTGCTGAACGAAAACCCATGATTTTGGACCCTGTTTTCATGCGAAATGGCTAAAAGAAATGTTTCACGTTTGTTACACTCAAACAGTGTCTCCTGTCATATGCTGAACTGGTCGCATTGTGGATTTGGCCTAAAACATGATTTTGGACAATGTTCATGGAACTCAGCTTAAAACGTACTTGCAGACTTGAAAACCCTTGCCTATTGTAGAGCGCGCCTGCTACTTCCACTGCTGAACGAAAACCCATGATTTTGGACCCTGTTTTCATGCGAAAAGGCTAAAAGAAATGTTTCACGTTTGTTACACTCAAACAGTGTCTCCTCTCATATGCTGAACTGGTCGCATTGTGGATTTGGCCTAAAACATGATTTTGGACAATGTTCATGGAACTCAGCTTAAAACGTACTTGCAGACTTGAAAACCCTTGCCTATTGTAGAGCGCGCCTGCTACTTCCACTGCTGAACGAAAACCCATGATTTTGGACCCTGTTTTCATGCGAAAAGGCTAAAAGAAATGTTTCACGTTTGTTACACTCAAACAGTGTCTCCTGTCATATGCTGAACTGGTCGCATTGTGGATTTGGCCTAAAACATGATTTTGGACAATGTTCATGGAACTCAGCTTAAAAACGTACTTGCAGACTTGAAAACCCTTGCCTATTGTAGAGCGCGCCTCCTACTTCCAGTGCTGAACGAAAACCCATGATTTTGGACCCTGTTTTCATGCGAAAATGGCTAAAAGAATTGTTTCACGTTTGTTACACTCAAACAGTGTCTCCTGTCATATGCTGAACTGGTCGCATTGTGGATTTTGGTATAAAACATGATTTTGGACAATGTTCATGGAACTCAGCTTAAAACGTACTTGCAGACTTGAAAACCCTTGCCTATTGTAGAGCGCGCCTCCTACTTCCAGTGCTGAACGAAAACCCATGATTTTGGACCCTGTTTTCATGCGAAATGGCTAAAAGAAATGTTTCACGTTTGTTACACTCAAACAGTGTCTCCTCTCATATGCTGAACTGGTCGCATTGTGGATTTTGGATAAAACATGATTTTGGACAATGTTCATGGAACTCAGCTTAAAACGTACTTGCAGACTTGAAAACCCTTGCCTATTGTAGAGCGCGCCTCCTACTTCCAGTGCTGAACGAAAACCCATGATTTTGGACCCTGTTTTCATGCGAAAGGCTAAAAGAAATGTTTCACGTTTGTTACACTCAAACAGTGTCTCCTGTCATATGCTGAACTGGTCGCATTGTGGATTTGGCCTAAAACATGATTTTGGACAATGTTCATGGAACTCAGCTTAAAACGTACTTGCAGACTTGAAAACCCTTGTAGACGCGCTGTCCTTCCAGTGCTGAACGAAAACCAATGATTTGGGCTGAACGTTTGTTACACTAAAGCTCCTATATGCTGAACTGGTCGCATTGTGGATTTGGCCTAAAACATGATTTTGGACAATGTTCATGGAACTCAGCTTAAAACGTACTTGCAGACTTGAAAACCCTTGCCTATTGTAGAGCGCGCCTCCTACTTCCAGTGCTGAACGAAAACCCATGATTTTGGACCCTGTTTTCATGCGAAAAGGCTAAAAGAAATGTTTCACGTTTGTTACACTCAAACAGTGTCTCCTGTCATATGCTGAACTGGTCGCATTGTGGATTTTGGCCTAAAACATGATTTTGGACAATGTTCATGGAACTCAGCTTAAAACGTACTTGCAGACTTGAAAACCCTTGCCTATTGTAGAGCGCGCCTCTACTTCCACTGCTGAACGAAAACCCATGATTTTGGACCCTGTTTTCATGCGAAAATGGCTAAAAGAAATGTTTCACGTTTGTTACACTCAAACAGTGTCTCCTGTCATATGCTGAACTGGTCGCATTGTGGATTTGGCCTAAAACATGATTTTGGACAATGTTCATGGAACTCAGCTTAAAAACGTACTTGCAGACTTGAAAACCCTTGCCTATTGTAGAGCGCGCCTCCTACTTCCAGTGCTGAACGAAAACCCATGATTTTGGACCCTGTTTTCATGCGAAAAGGCTAAAAGAAATGTTTCACGTTTGTTACACTCAAACAGTGTCTCCTCTCATATGCTGAACTGGTCGCATTGTGGATTTGGTCTAAAACATGATTTTGGACAATGTTCATGGAACTCAGCTTAAAACGTACTTGCAGACTTGAAAACCCTTGCCTATTGTAGAGCGCGCCTCCTACTTCCAGTGCTGAACGAAAACCCATGATTTTGGACCCTGTTTTCATGCGAAAAGGCTAAAAGAATTGTTTCACGTTTGTTACACTCAAACAGTGTCTCCTGTCATATGCTGAACTGGTCGCATTGTGGATTTGGCCTAAAACATGATTTTGGACAATGTTCATGGAACTCAGCTTAAAACGTACTTGCAGACTTGAAAACCCTTGCCTATTGTAGAGCGCGCCTCCTACTTCCAGTGCTGAACGAAAACCCATGATTTTGGACCCTGTTTTCATGCGAAAAGGCTAAAAGAAATGTTTCACGTTTGTTACACTCAAACAGTGTCTCCTCTCATATGCTGAACTGGTCGCATTGTGGATTTGGGCTAAAACATGATTTTGGACAATGTTCATGGAACTCAGCTTAAAAACGTACTTGCAGACTTGAAAACCCTTGCCTATTGTAGAGCGCGCCTCCTACTTCCACTGCTGAACGAAAACCCATGATTTTGGACCCTGTTTTCATGCGAAAAGGCTAAAAGAAATGTTTCACGTTTGTTACACTCAAACAGTGTCTCCTCTCATATGCTGAACTGGTCGCATTGTGGATTTGGCCTAAAACATGATTTTGGACAATGTTCATGGAACTCAGCTTAAAACGTACTTGCAGACTTGAAAACCCTTGCCATGAGAGCGCGCCTCTACTTCCAGTGCTGAACGAAAACCAATGATTTTGGACACTGTTTTCATGCGAAATGGCTGAAATTGTCATGAGCACTCTCTCTCCCTGGTAGCAACATTAATTGCATTCAATTATCTTCCACTCTGCTCACCTCCCTCTCTCTACTCAGCCTAACTAGCTCCACCTGCCCTGCTCTGCTCTTGTTACCTGGCCAGCTGCACTGCATTTCCCACTCACCATCCTCACCTTGCCTCACTCTGTTCTAATTACTCTGCCAGCTGAACTGCATTTCCCCACTACCTCTCCCAGTATATCAAGCCCTGGTTTTCAGCCAAGCCCTGTCAGATCGTCTTCAAACCCGGACCAGTAACCTGCCTGTCTGCGCTCTGACTCCTGTTTGTGATACCGATCCTTTCTTGACTGCCTCCTTGTTCTACTGCCCCGTCTATCCCAACCTGCCTTCTGGACCTCGACTACTCTCCGATCTTCAGCCCCTCCGTAACTCGTTTCTGCCTTCTGTCTCTCACCACGATATTTGCCCAGCCCTGATCTGTACTTCTGCCTGCCATTCATATTGCTGTTGTGTGTGTGTGTTCCCCCAGGTCTCCGACCACCAGATGAGCGTGCCCAGACGTTTCACCACCCTCAGCCCGATACGCCGCTCCATCACTGGGGAACACACACACTAAGCACTTGGACTGGACACCCCCGGACATTTGGTGACCCCCGGAGCACAGGTACCCACAGGAGGACCCTGAAAGACCCCTGACACCCCTGGGACTCCTCTTCCCGCCTGTAACCTTGAATAAAGAACTCTGAATTTGAACTTGCGCTCTTGGGTCCTCTTCTGTTCGTGACAGAACGATCTGACCATCATGGACCCAGCGCACTCCCTGACCACGATGGAGGAAGAGCCAGAGAGGACTGCCCTACAGCGACTGGAACGCTCTGAGGGAGACATAAATCGGATGGCTGGCGACATCGCTTCCCTTCTCCAGCTATTCAACCAGCAGCAACAACAGTTCCAACTGCAGCAACAACAGCTAGCCCAAGCCCTGCAACTACTCTCAAGCCCGGCTACTCCACCTGCACCCCCCCTGGTCCTTTTGTTCCTGTACCACCGATACTCCTTCATCCCTCCGCTGGAGGTCCCAATGCTGCAGGCCCGGCAGTGCTGCCACCAGATCCCCACGCTCCTGAACCAAGGATTGGGAACCCGGAACGTTTTGATGGCAACCAGAAGCAAGTAAGACCATTCTTGAGCAGCTGCCGAATCCAGTTTGCACTACAGCCCAGGACTTTCTCAACAGAGGGAGCCAAGGTGGGGTATGTCATCACACATCTCACCGGTCGAGCTCGGTTGTGGGGAACGGCGGAATTCGACCGGCAAACCCCAGCCTGTGCCTCCTTCAGTGCCTTTGAGGAGGAGATGTTAAAGGTCTTTGACCTAGGCTCGCCAACAGCCGAAGCGTCACAAGCTCTGCTCACCATCCGTCAGGGCAATCGGACAGTGGCAGACTTCTCCATTGACTTTCGTACCCTGGCCAGTCAAAGCTCGTTTAACCCAGAGGCACTGGTGCAAGCCTTCCTCCATAGCCTGGCGGACTATATCAAGGACGAGCTTGTTTCCCATGACCCGCCCTCAACGCTTGATGCCGCCATTGACCTTGCCGTTCGCATTGACCGCCGTATACAGACCCGGAGGAGGGAGAAGGGCCGTCTCAGTCAACCTGCCATCCGTACTCGGGTCGATACCGCTTCTGTCCAGCCCCTGCCTGTCAAGTCCCATAGCCAACTCAATCAGCCTGAGCCCATGGAGATTGGCCGTGCCTCTCTGACTCCCGAGGAGCGTCGGCGCCGTCTAAGCTCCAACCTTTGCCTCTACTGTGGTGGCGAGAATCACCGTGTCGCTACTTGTCCGGCAAAAGCCGCAGCTCACCAGGTGTAGGGGAGATCCGGGTGAGCTCAACAAGCCTTCAGTCTCCCTCCATCCGAAAGACCCTGCTTCATCTCCGCCTTCAGCTTTCTGACAAGACTCATACATTGGCCGCCCTTGTGGATTCCGGAGCCGAAGCAAACATCATGGACCCTGAGCTTGCACAGCAACTGGGCGTGAACCATCATCAACTGACACAACCCATTCCTGCACGAGCCCTGGATGGGCATCATCTTGGCACTGTCACTCATATCTCCGCCCCTGTGACAATCCTGCTGTCAGGAAACCACCAGGAGTCCATCCAGTTTCACCTCCTACACTCACCTGGCCAACCACTCATTCTTGGATACCCGTGGCTCCGTCAGCACAACCCCCACATCGACTGGGAGACAGGAACAGTCCGTGAGTGGGGAAGGAGTTGTCACCAGACCTGTTTAAGGGGGGCCACCCTGCCCGTTCACCGGGAAGGATCTAGCGCTACCTCCGACATATCCAATGTTCCGGCCTGTTACCACAGCCTGAAAGAGGTGTTCAACAAATCCAAGGCGACATCTCTACCCCCACACAGACCCTATGACTGCGCGATTGATCTCCTGCCTGGCACAGCACCTCCCAAGGGTCGTCTGTATTCACTGTCAGCCCCGGAAAGAAAGGCCATGGAGGACTACATTAATGACTCTCTTGCCTCCGGGATAATTAGACCGTCGTCTTCCCCCCGCAGGAGCGGGATTCTTCTTTGTCGGCAAGAAGGACGGTTCTCTTCGTCCATGCATAGATTACCGGGGTCTGAACGACATCACGGTTAAGAATCGCTACCCACTGCCCTTACTTTCGTCTGCCTTCGAACTGCTGCAGGGAGCCACTGTATTCACTAAGCTGGACCTTCGCAATGCCTACCATCTGGTGCGGATGAGGGAGGGAGACGAATGGAAGACAGCGTTCAACACACCAACCGGCCACTATGAATATCTCGTCATGCCCTTCGGCCTCACCAATGCCCCAGCAGTTTTTCAAGCCCTAGTGAATGATATCCTCAGGGACATGCTAAATACGTTCGTATTTGTGTACCTTGACGATATTTTAATATTCTCAAAGACTCTGTCAGAACACACGCACCACGTCCGGTTGGTCCTGCGCCGCCTGCTGGAGAACTCTCTTTTCGTGAAGGCAGAGAAGTGCGAGTTCCATGCCAAGACCGTTTCATTCCTGGGGTATGTGGTGACCGAGGGCAGCATTCAGATGGATCTCACGAAGGTGTCGGCTGTCACTTCCTGGCCAGTTCCTGAGTCTCGGAAGAAGTTGCAACAGTTCCTGGGCTTTGCCAACTTTTATAGGAGATTCATCAGAAACTATAGCACAGTGGCTGCACCCCTCACGGCGCTAACCAGCACTAAACAACCGTACCAATGGACATCAGCTGCTGATAAGGCCTTCAATATCCTCAAGACATGTTTCACTTCTGCTCCCATCCTCCAGATGCCAGATGCAGCAAGGCAGTTTGTGGTGGAGGTAGATGCTTCGGACGTGGGAGTGGGTGCAGTGCTTTCTCAAAGAGCAGCTGAGGATGGCAAGATGCACCCCTGTGCCTTCTACTCCCGTCGGCTAACCCCTGCCGAATGCAACTACGACATTGGGAACCGCGAGCTGTTGGCTGTCAAGCTCGCCCTTGAAGAATGGCGGCACTGGTTAGAGGGGTCAAAGGAACCATTCGTAGTGTGGACAGACCACAAGAACCTGGAGTATATCCAAACAGCCAGGAGGCTGAACTCCCGTCAACAGCGGTGGTCTCTGTTCTTTACGCGCTTCAATTTCACGCTCTCCTACCGCCCGGGATCTCGCAACATCAAACCTGATGCTCTTTCCCGGATGTTTCAGAAGGACGAGACCACCGCCATGACAGCTCCCATTCTTCCCAGCCACTTGGTCGTAGCGGCCCTCACCTGGGAGATCGAGAAGCAGGTCATGGAGGCTCTTCGGGACCAGCCAGGTCCAAGCACCAGCGCCCCCAACCGTCTGTTTGTTCCAGCAAATCTCAGGTCACCTGTGATTCAGTGGGGGGCACGAATCCCGTCTGGCCTGTCATCCCGGCATCACTCGCACCCTTCATCTGGTCCGCCAGCGGTTCTGGTGGCGGGGGATGAGACGGGATGTCCGAGAATTCATCCGAGCTTGTCCCACTTGTAACCGAAACAAGACTCCCAACCAGCCTCCTGCTGGGTTGCTGCAACCCCTACTCATACCCAAGAGGCCCTGGTCCCACGTTTCACTGGACTTTGTTACGGGCCTTCCGCCCTCTGACGGACACACAGTCATCCTTACCATTGTTGACCGCTTTAGTAAGATGACCCACTTCGTGCCCCTTCCCAAACTACCCTCTGCTAAAGAGACCTCCCAGGTGGTCCTGGAACATGTGTTTCGTATCCATGGCCTACCCCAGGATATAGTGTCAGACCGGGGCCCGCAATTCTCAGCAACCTTTTGGAAGGAGTTCTGTCATCTCCTTGGGGCCACCGCCAGCCTATCGTCTGGATTCCACCCGCAGTCAAACGGCCAGACTGAACGCATGAACCAGGAGCTGGAGAAGGCACTGAGGTGTGTGGCTTCCCAAAATCCCCGGGCCTGGGCTCAACACCTGCTCTGGGTGGAATATGCCCATAATTCACTCACCAGTTCCTCCACCGGGCTCTCCCCCCTTTCAGTGTGTCTACGGGTATCAACCTCCACTGTTTGCCAGCCAGGAGGCGGATGCCACCTGTCCGTCTGCTCTTGCGTATGCCCGCCGCTGCCGCCGCACTTGGGCCCAGGCTCGCACTGTGCTCCTGAAGTCTGGAACCAGCTACGCCGTCGGTGCCAACCGACGGAGGACCCCAGCACCTACTTACCGGGTTGGTCAGAAGGTCTGGCTGTCTGCCCGGGATCTGCCGCTGCGGGTTGTATCACGAAAGCTGGCCCCTCGCTTCATTGGTCCTTTTCCTGTGCAGAAAGTCATCAGTCCAACGGCGGTCCGACTTCAGTTGCCCGCTTCCATGCGGGTCCACCCCACCTTCCACGTCTCCAAGGTCAAGCCGGTCCATGAAAGTCCCCTGGTCCCTGCAGCTCCGGCGCCACCTCCTCCGCGCCTCGTAGATGGCGGTCCTGTCTTCACCGTCCGGCGGCTGCTCCGCTCTAGGCGAAGGGGTAGGGGTCTCCAGTACCTCGTTGATTGGGAGGGATATGGTCCAGAGGAGAGGACCTGGATCCCGGCCAGGAGGATAGTGGACCGGACCCTTATCACTGACTTCCACCGACTACATCCTGATCAGCCTGCAATCCGTAGGGGCCGTCCAAGAGGGGTTCCTAGCCGTCCGGCCCGCCCTGCTCCTGTCTCAGTGCCTGTCCTGTCTCCCGACCGTGACCCTCCAGCTCCTTCTGAGGATGAGGAGATTCACTCGGACCGCTCGGAGGAGTTCTGACCCGCCGCCTGCTCCCCTCCACCCTCCCGGCATGATGTTGTTCTTGGGACTTCTGGGGCCGTCCCTTGGAGGGGGGGTCCTGTCATGAGCACTCTCTCTCCCTGGTAGCAACATTAATTGCATTCAATTATCTTCCACTCTGCTCACCTCCCTCTCTCTACTCAGCCTAACTAGCTCCACCTGCCCTGCTCTGCTCTTGTTACCTGGCCAGCTGCACTGCATTTCCCACTCACCATCCTCACCTTGCCTCACTCTGTTCTAATTACTCTGCCAGCTGAACTGCATTTCCCACTACCTCTCCCAGTATATCAAGCCCTGGTTTTCAGCCAAGCCCTGTCAGATCGTCTTCAAACCCGGACCAGTAACCTGCCTGTCTGCGCTCTGACTCCTGTTTGTGATACCGATCCTTTCTTGACTGCCTCCTTGTTCTACTGCCCCGTCTATCCCAACCTGCCTTCTGGACCTCGACTACTCTCCGATCTTCAGCCCCTCCGTAACTCGTTCTGCCTTCTGTCTCTCACCACGATATTTGCCCAGCCCTGATCTGTACTTCTGCCTGCCATTCATATTGCTGTTGTGTGTGTGTGTCCCCAGGTCTCCGACCACCAGATGAGCGTGCCCAGACGTTTCACCACCCTCAGCCCGATACGCCGCTCCATCACTGGGGAACACACACACTAAGCACTTGGACTGGACACCCCGGACATTTGGTGACCCCCGGAGCACAGGTACCCACAGGAGGACCCTGAAAGACCCCTGACACCCCTGGGACTCCTCTTCCCGCCTGTAACCTTGAATAAAGAACTCTGAATTTGAACTTGCGCTCTTGGGTCCTCTTCTGTTCATGACAGTACTTGCAGACTTGAAAACCCTTGCCTATTGTAGAGCGCGCCTCTACTTCCACTGCTGAACGAAAACCCATGATTTTGGACCCTGTTTTCATGCGAAAAGGCTAAAAGAAATGTTTCACGTTTGTTACACTCAAACAGTGTCTCCTCTCATATGCTGAACTGGTCGCATTGTGGATTTGGCCTAAAACATGATTTTGGACAATGTTCATGGAACTCAGCTTAAAACGTACTTGCAGACTTGAAAACCCTTGCCTATTGTAGAGCGCGCCTCCTACTTCCAGTGCTGAACGAAAACCCATGATTTTGGACCCTGTTTTCATGCGAAAAGGCTAAAAGAAATGTTTCACGTTTGTTACACTCAAACAGTGTCTCCTGTCATATGCTGAACTGGTCGCATTGTGGATTTGGCCTAAAACATGATTTTGGACAATGTTCATGGAACTCAGCTTAAAACGTACTTGCAGACTTGAAAACCCTTGCCTA
>NW_025537333.1:0-36759 GCF_020615455.1 Coregonus clupeaformis
GTTTTGTAGTTGTTCTCTGCGTTATTTGTCATTTATTTTGTACATAATGTTTCTGCCATCGTCTCTTATAACCAAAGAGATTCGGATATCGGGACAGCGATTACTCACCTCGTATTGGGCGATTTTTCTTCAGCGACTGACGCGAAGATATCACCACAGACACCCGACAAGGCTGCCATCCCGTCATACGTGAAGAAGAGCCGGAGATATACGTGGGCGCAAGATCGGGGTGCCTATGAGATCCGGCGGCGGCGGAATGTGCCTCTTCCATCAATCCTGGCTAGCCAACGTTCAATCTTTTGAAAATAAAGTGGGCGACTTAAGATCTACAGTTATCCTATAGCAGGACATTAAAAGCTTGTAATATATTATGTTTCACCCAGTGGCGTGGCTGAGCTTGCGACAATGCCTCTTTTATTCAGCTACCCGGGCTATACGCTACATCGGCCCAGGACAGAGCGGCTGACTCCCGGTACTAAGACAAAGTCCGGCGGTCTGTGTATATTTTCTGTAAACAACAGCTGGTGCACAAAACCAAATACTAAGGAAGTCTCTAGAGTTTTGCTCAGCCTCAGGGTAAGAGTATCTTGCTGATAAGCTGTAGACCACACTGTTTACCAAAACAATGTCTATATTTTCATAGCTGTCTATTTACCACCACAAACCAATGCTGGCATTAAGATTGCACTGAATAGAGTTGTACAAGGCCATTAATCAGCAGGAAAACGCTCATCCAGATGCAGCGCTCCTAGTGGCCGGGACATTAGTGCCGCGGAAACTTAAATCCGTTCTACTAATTTCTACCAGCATGTTAAATGTGCAACCTGAAGGAAAAAAACTCTAGACCACCTTTACTCCACACACAGAGACGCATACAAAGCTACTCCTCGCCCTCCAATTGGCAAATCAATACCTTAACTCTATCCTCCTGATTCCTGCTTATAAGCAAAAACTAAAAGCAAGGAAGCACCAGTGACTTCGGTTAATAAAAAAGTGGTCAGATGAGCGCAGATGCTAAGCTACAAGGACTGTTTTGCTAGCACAGACTGGAACATGTTCGGGATTCTTCAGAACAGCGATGAAGTACACCACATCAGTCACTGGCTTCATCAATAAAGTGCATCGATGATGTGCGTCCCCACAGTGACCGTGCGTACCCCAACCAGAAGCCATGAATTGCAGGAAACCTCACGCACTGAGCTAAAGGGTAGAGCTGCCGCTTTCAGGAGCGGGACTCCTAACCCGGACGCTTATAAGAAATCCCATGCGGCCTCCGGCACAGACCATCAAACGAGCCAAAAAGTCAATACAGGTCACAAGATTGAATCGTACTACACTGGCTCTGGCGCTCGACCCGGATGTAGCAGAGCTTGAGAAAACTATTACAGACTACAAAGGAGGCTTACAGGCGCGAGCTGCCCAGTGACACAAGCTAGCAGGCCAGGCTAAACCACTTCTATGCTCAGCTCGAGGCAAAGCAACACTGAAGCATGCATGAGAGCACCTGGCTGTTCCCGGATGACTGTGATCCCAGCTCTCACGTAAGCGGATGAGCAGGTAAGACTTTTAAGCAGGTCAGCATTCACAAGGCCGCTTGGGAGCCAGACGGATTACCGGGGCGTGTACTCCGAGCATGTGCTGACCAACTGGCAAGTGTCTTCACTGACATTTTCAACATGTCCTGACTGAGTCTGTAATACCAACATTTCAGCTGTTAGACCCACTTAGTCCCGTGCCCAGAATCTAAGATAACCGCCTAAATGACTACCCGACCCGTGTAGCACTGATGTCTGTAGCCATGAAGTGCTTTGAAAGGCTGGTCATGGCTCACATCAACAGCATTATCCCAGAAACCCTAGACCCACTCCAATTTGCATACCGCCCCAACAAGATCCACACAGATGATGCAATCTCTATTGCACTCCACCCTTTCCCACCTGGACAAGAGGAACACCTACGTGAGAATGCTATTCATTGACTACAGCTCAGCATTCCAACACCCATAAGTGCCCTCTAGGCTGTCACTAAGCTAAGGATCCTGGGACTAAACACCTCCCCTCTGCAACTGGATCCTGGACTTCCTGGCGGGCCGCCCCCAGGTGGCCAGGGTGAGGTTAACAGCACATCTGCCACACTGATCCTCAACACGGGGCCCCTCGGGGGTGCGTGCTCAGTCCACTCCTGTACTCTCTGTTCACCCATGACTGCATGGCCAGGCACGACTCCAACACCATCATTAAGTTTGCCCGGCGACACAACAGTGGTGGGCCTGATCACCCGACAACGATGAGACAGCCTATGAGGGAGGAGGTCAGGATCTGGGTGTGGTGCCAGGACAACAACCTCTCCCTCAACATGACCAAGACAAAAGAGATGATTGTGGACTACAGGAAAAAAAAAGAGGACCTGAGCAGCCCCCATTCTCATCGAGCCAGGGGCTGTAGTGGATCAGGTTGAGAAACTTCAAGTTCCTTGGTGTCCACATCACCAACAAACTATCATGGTCCAAACACACCAAACAGTCGTGAAGAGGGACACGACAAAGCCCTATTTCCCCCTCAGGAGACTGAAAGATTTGGCATGGGTCCTCAGATCCTCAAAAAATTCTACAGCTGCACCGTCGTGAGCATCTTCCTGACTGGTTGCATCACCGCCTGGTATGGCAACTGCTTGGCCTCCGACCGCCAAGGCACTACAAAGGTAGTGCGTACGGCCCCAGTACATCACTGGGGCCTAAGCTTCCTGCCATCCAGGACCTCTATACTTCCAGGCGGTGTGAGGGAAGACCCTCAAAAGTGTCAAAGACTCCAGCCACCCTAGTCATAACTGTTTCTCTCTCTGCTACCCTTACGGCCAGCGGTGCCGGAGTGTAGTCTGGGTCCAAAGACTTCTCAACAGCTTCTACCCCCAAGCCATAAGACTCCTGAACAGCTAATCATGGCTAGCGGACTATTTGCACTGCCCCCCCCACCCCCATCCTTTTTACGCTGCTGCTACTCTGTTAAGTATTTATGCATAGTCCACTTCAACTCTACCCACATGTACATATTACCTCAACTTCCTCCAGCTACTGGTGCCCCCGCACATTGACTCTACTGGAGTACCCCCCTGTATATACAGCCTCCCTACTGTATTACTCTTTTTTCTCAACACCTTTTTTTTGTTTGTTTTATTTTTTACTTTTTTTGTTTAAAATAAATGCACTGTTGGTTTAGGAGCTGTAAGTAAGCATTTCACTGTAATGTCTGCACCTAGTTGTATTAGGCCGCATGTGACCAATAAAATTTGATTTGATTTGTGCATTAGGAACATGGAGCTCCTAAGGTCCTACAAAATATCTAGTTTAGCATTTTACCCTAGGCAAACAAGTCAAACCGGTAAAAGCAAAAGCTTTTCTATTATAGTCGGGTGACCGCTCTAACAATGGAAATACATGTCCTCAAAGGTGGAGGGAGGTCGGGAGGAGGCGAGATCGAGTGGGACTATTCTAGCCAATGAGAGGGCAGATGCACGTGTTGAAACAGCACACAAAGTCCGCATATGAAGTGTTTTTTTCCAAAGTTGCTTGAAATGCCTATGCGGTCCCCTTATATCGGTCATTCCTAATAATAACCTAACCAATTACGAAGCTTCAATTAGATATCAATTAAGCCTCACGTAGAAAATTAGCGATACAATTTTTTGTTGACCAAATTTGACACTCACATTGAACTCCCATTACAAACATTCCTCACTTCCTGGTCTTATTTTTGTGGACAGTTTTTTTTAGGTGGAGTAAACCCTCGCTTCCTCTCTGGTAGAAGTCATGCTACGTCTGTCCCGTCTATGATATGAGTGGAACAGGTTGAGGTTAGGGTTAATGCATTATGACACATTTACAGTGCCTTCAGAAAGTCGGGTGAACCCCTTGACTTAATCCACATTTTGTTGTTACAGCCTGGAATCAAAATGGTTTTCCTCTAGGATTTTGCCTGAGCTTAGCTCAATTCCATTTATTTGTATCCTAAAAACACTCCCTGGTCCTTGCCGATGACAAGCATACCCATAACACGATGCAGCCACCACCATGCTTGAAAGTATAAAGAGTGGTACTCAGTGAGTGTGTTACATTGAATTTGCCCCTAAACATAACGCTTTGTATTCAGGACATACTAAAAAAATGCCCACATTTTTTGGCAGTTTTATTTTTTACTGCCTTATTTCAAACAGGATGCAGGTTTTAGAATATTTGTATTCTGTACAGGCTTCCTTCTTTCACTCTGTCATTTAGGTTAGTATTGTGGAGTAACTACAATGTTGTTGATCCATTCTCCGTTTTCTCCATTAATAACTGTTTTAAAGTCATCATTGGCCTCATGGTGAAATCCCTGAGCGGTTTCATTTTACTTTTTAGTCATTTAGCAGACGCTGTTATCCAGAGCGACTTACAGTTAGTGAGTGCATACATTTTCATACTGGCCCCCCGTGGGAAACGAACCCACAACCCTGGCGTTGCAAGTGCCATGCTCTACCAACTAAGCTACAGGTTTCCTTCCCCTCAGGCAACTGAGTTAGGAAGGACGCATGTATCCTTGTAGTGACTTGGTGTATTGATACACCATCCAAAGTGTAATTAATAACTTCACCATTCTCAAAGGGATATTCAATGTCTGCTTAAAAAAAAAAAATGTATCTACCAATAGTGCCCTTCTTTGTGAGGCATTGGAAAACCTCCCTTATTTATTGACTCAAGACATTTCAGCTTTTCATTTTTTATTAATTTGTAAATTTCAAAAAACATCATTCCACTTTGACATTTATCGGGTATTGTGTGTAGGCCAGTGACACAAAATATCTCAATTTAAAACCATTTAAAATTCAGGCTCGTAATAAATAAAATGTGGAAAAAGTCAAGGGTGTGAATACTTGCTGAAGGACTGTACATGAACTACATTCTATAAGCAGCCATGTTATGTCCCAATGGGCAATATTGACCAATAGGCAGTTCACAACATTTTCTGAAATTTAAACAATGCTTTGTACAAGATTCCAAATTCGTCATTAATGGATAAATGGAATGCTCAAAGGAGGTGGTAACAAGGCGTCCATTCTAAAGATGGCCCAACTCTAAACTTTTGAGCACTGAGGCCTGAAGCCAGTAATGTTATGAACCTCCTGTCTCTGTTCCTCTCCCTCTGGGATTGGTCTGGTAGGAGCTCAAAGATCCGTGTCCTGGTGGGGAACCTAGAGAGGAACGCAGTACATCACCCTGGCACCACGTCAACCCCACATCCTTCCCCGGGAACAAGGAGGCTTTAAGGCAGTGAGTCTCTAGACTCCACACCTTTTAAGTTTGAAGGCACCAGAGACTGGGGTGTTCGATTAGGGCACAAGACAGAAACTTTTTTAAAACCTTTTTGCAATGAGCGAGTTCGTTTATATATGGCCTGGTGTGCATGTGTGGAGATTTCACTTAGGGAATACTTTGAGGTTTTGGCACTGAGGCCCTTTATCTACTTCCCCAGAGTCAGATGAACTAGTGAATACCATTTTCATGCAGTTTGAAGCTGAGAAGTAGATGATTAGTGCTACCGCAATTGCTAACTAGCATTAGCGCAATGACTTGAAAGTCTATGGGTATCTGCTTCATTACGCTAACGCTAGTTAGCATTTTTACATATACATTTTAGTCATTTAGCAAATGCTCTTATCCAGAGCGACTTAGTTAGTGGATCCATCTTAAGGTAACTAGGTGAGACAACCACATCTTAGTCATAGTAACTAAATGTCTTCCATCAGGAAGCAGTTTGTCTACATGTACCCAGCTGATATTAGTGGTGGGTCTTCCATCAGGAACCAGTTTGTCTCCGTGTACCCAGCTGATATTTGTGTTGTCTTCCAAAAGGAACGAGTTTGTCTCCATGTGGTTCATTGGGATCATCTTCAAGAAAGTGGAGAACGCAGAGAGCGTCAACATCGACCTGACCTATGACATCCAGTCCTTCACAGACACAGGTAATACCATACATTTACATTTAAGTCATTTAGCAGAAGCTCTTATCCAGAGCGACTTACAAATTGGTGCATTCAACTAGCCAGTGGGACAACCATATATATATATACACACACACGGGGTAGTTCACCCAAATTACAAAATGACATATTGGTTTCCTTAGCCTGTAACAGATTGCTGACAACAGTCCATGCTTTGTTTTAGTTTCCCTGGCACTGTTTCCACATGCTAACGTTTTAGCATTTGTGGCACAAATCCCATTCAAGCCATGGGACTGATATTGGCATTTTGGTGCATCATGTTCAAATCTGTGACTTTGAGCTTCACAATCAATTCTAGATACTTTTGGATGATTTCAACATGATGTGCGAAAAATGCTATAGCGGTCCCCCATGACTTAGTGGTTGTGCACAAATGGTAAACGTTAGCATGGAAAGGATGAGCAAGGAAACAAACCAAACAAAAAAATTCATAGACTGCTTATATGGTAGGGAAACCAATTTGTAATTGATGAACCATCCCTTTTTAACATCTGTCTATGCTCGTAGAGGGAGACTCTAATGACTCCATGTCCCTGACACCTTGCTGCGGCAGTTTGCAGGCAGGCCACAACATCAACATGCAAGGAGTGGGATGAAGATCGAAACTACGCATGTGAAATAGCTCCACCAGTACCTTCCTGCTGAGCTGGTGCAGAAGAAGAAGAGGTGTAAGATGGACGCTCTCTTCAGACAGAGGCTCTCGCTCAATTCTTTCTGTCATTCCTTGTCTCCTTCTCAACCTTATTGCAAGGTCCCTCCTTTCTGGCCTGGTTCTCAGCGTTTTGAGAGGGGGCCAGGAGAGGGATATTCAGGGAAGATGAAATTGAGAAAGCCAGTGTGTACTTTAGACATATATTTATTAAGAAATGCATTTGAACAAATCACGATCTTGTGAATGGCTTCGTACTAAGCTTTGTTCTCTACTTGTCCTCCCCCATCTTTCCCCACTCCCCCATCTTTCCCCACTCCCCTCACTACAGAGCATAGTGGAGCTGAACCGTAGCGCTAACAGCGGAGGCTCCAAGCGTTCCTCTCTTGACGGCAGTCAGCTGGAGCTCCAGAGACACCGACTCGGGACTCCCTTCAGTCACCCAACCCCCGCCTGCAAGCCAGTCCAGGCCGGCTGCCTCGGACACAGACGGCAGGTGGGTCACCACACATAGGACAGGGGGACCAGGGAGACTTCTAGGCTACAGCGAAGATATGTCAAATGAAATCTATGCATGTGTACCTCCTCACTACTTAGCATAATGGTACCATTTGGCACCAGAAAGTTTTGGGATTTTTTTCAAATTGATTTATTCTAAGATACAGAAACATATTTTCTTCCCACAATTGACTAAATGAATAAAATACATGAAATGTATATTTTTATTATTTCATGTACCTTGTTTCAGGTCATCATAATTTTCAAATTAACTTAATAGATTACATTTACATTTACATTTTAGTCATTTAGCAGACGCTCTTATCCAGAGCGACTTACAGGAGCAATTAGGGTTAAGTGCCTTGCTCAAGGGCACATTTACGTCATTTAGCAGACGCTCTTATCCAGAGCGACTACAAATTGGTGCATTCACCCTATAGCCAGTGGGATAACCACTTTACAATTATACTTATTATTATTATTATTTTTTTATTTTTTTATTTTTGGGGGAGGGTGGAAGGATTACTTATCCTATCCCAGGTGTTCCTAAAGAATTGGGGTTTCAAATGTCTCCGGAAGGTGGTGAGTGACTCAGCTGTCCTGGCGTCGTAGAGGGAGCTTGTTCCCACCATTGGGGTGCAGAGCAGCGAACAGTTTTGACTGGGCTGAGCCCGGGGAACTATGCTTCCGCAGAGGAAGGGAGCCAGCAGGCCAGAGGTGGATGACGATAATGCCCTCGTTTGGGTGTAGGGACTGATCAGAGCCTGAGGTACGGAGGTGCCGTTCCCCTCACTGCTCCTGGCAGCCCATGGTCTTGTAACGGATGCGAGCTTCGACTGGAAGCCAGTGGAGTGTGCAGTGGAGGAGGGTGTCGATGAGAGAACTTGGGAAGGTTGAACACCAGACGGGCTCGGCATTCTGGATGAGTTGTAGGGGTTTAATGGCACAGGCAGGGAGCCCAGCCAACAGCGAGTTGCAGTAATCCAGACTGGAGATGACAAGTGCCTGGATTAGGACCTGTGCCGCTTCCTGTGTAAGGCAGGGTCGTATCTCCGAATGTTGTAGAGCATGAACCTGCAGGATCGGGTCACCGCCTTGATGTTAGCGGAGTAACGACAGGGTGTTGTCCAGGGTCACGCCAGGGCTCTTCGCACTCTGGGAGGAGGACACAACGGAGTTGTCAACCGTGATGGCGAGATCATGGAACGGGCAGTCCTTCCCCGGGAGGAAGAGCAGCTCCGTCTGCCAGGGTTCAGCTTGAGGTGGTGATCCGTCATCCATACTGATATGTCGGCCAGACATGCAGAGATGCGATTCGACACCTGGTTATCAGAAGGGAAGGAGAAGATTAGTTGTGTATCGTCAGCGTAGCAATGATAGGAGAGGCCATGTGAGGATATGACAGAGCCAAGTGACTTGGTGTATAGGGAGAAAAGGAGAGGGCCTAGAACTGAGCCCTGGGGGACACTAGTGGTGAGAGCACGTGGTGCGGAGACAGCTTCTCGCCACGCCACTTGGTAGGAGCGACCGGTCAGGTAGGACGCAATCCAGGAGTGAGCCGCGCCGGAGATGCCCAGCTCGGAGAGGGTGGAGAGGAGGATCTGATGGTTCACTGTATCAAAGGCAGCAGACAGGTCTAGAAGGACAAGAGCAGAGGAGAGAGAGTTAGCTTTAGCAGTGCGGAGAGCCTTAACCATATTCCTCTTCTCGTCCTGCCCCGTGCAGTGTGACACCTCCCAAGCCACCAGTCTCTCTGATTGTGGAGATGAGCTCCTCGGTGCCAGACGTCTCTCCACCCAGGACCGAGCAGGGTATGTCCATCCCAGTCATCGGATCAAGTGAGTATCAGCGTTCCTCTCCTCTCAGATATACATGGTCTACATATTAGTGTTTTTGAAAGTCACTGCTGTGAAAAATTGCTAAAGGAATGTCTCATCTCTCACTCCCTCACTGTCCCCCCCTCTCTCTTTCCCCCCTCTCTCTCTTTCCCCCCCCTCTCTCTCTTTCCCCTTCTCGCTCTCTTTCCCCCTCTCGCTCTTTCCCCATATACAGAGTCTGTGGTTGCAGCTTCCAAACCCCCTCTGCCCCATGCCCCCAGCCGCGCAGCACCATTCCTACAGTAGTGGGTAGGACCGTGGTCCTCTCCCTGGCAGCTACCAGCCCTACAGACCAGAACGGCGCCTCCGTTGCTGCTGCAGTCAGAGACTCCACTCCCCTACGCTGGAGGAGCAGTCCAAGAGACTCCAAAGACACTGCAGAACCCGTCAGTTGAATTTGTATTGTAAAATGAATGCACGCCACCCCCAGAACATAGGTTACGTCTAGATTACGCAACAGAGCCTCCTCTCCATTTTAAAAGTCTATGTTGCAGGCTTGCTAGAGCTCCCATAGAAAACAATGACTCCTGTCAGTTTGAACTAAAACGATGTGCACCGGTCAGGGTGATCTCTTACGCGTTCTCTTTGTCTCTGTGCTTTGTGTACAGCTGGCTGATGACTTGGCCTTCATGAGCCGTCACCCTCCATCTGGCAGACAGCAAGGGAGCAAGGGATGGAGTCAATGTGGTGAGGACACCTGTTTTACCCCCCGTTAACAGGATTCAAGAAACGCACACGACAGCCCCACACAATACGCAATTAAAAAAGACAAATGTCCTTTGTTGACGTCATCAATCACTTGGTGTAAATGCCACTTTGTGATTAGAACACAACATGAATGTTCAGTGTCAATCACTCATTGGGTTTTCTCACCCCCTCCCAGGGTAGTCCTCCAGCAGTCAGCACCATTCCTACAGTAGTAGGCAGGAGCGTTGGACCCTGCCTGGGCTCCCCTAGAGATACTAGCAGCCCGACAGAGCAGAACCAGAACGGAGCCACTACTGCAGCCAAGAGACCTCACTCCCCCACACAGGACGAACCCCCCAAGAGGATCCGAGACACTGCAGATCTGGTGAGGAGAGGGAGTGGTCCCTGGATGGATATGTCCAGGACTATCCTCCACATCCAGACTAAATCATATCAAATGTTATTTGTCACATGCTTCATAGACTAACAGTGAAATGCTTTCTTACAGGTTATTTTCCAACAATGCAGAGTTAAAGATACAAAATAGAAATAGTGACACGAGGAATAAATACACAGTGAATAACAATAATGAGTAAAAATAACATGGCTATATACAGGAAGTACCAGGTAATAACATGGCTATATACAGGAAGTACCAGGTAAAATTATGGCTATATACAGGAAGTAGCAGGTAATAAAATGGCTATATACAGGAAGTAGCAGGTAATAACATGGCTATATACAGGAAGTAGCAGGTAATAACATGGCTATATACAGGAAGTAGCAGGTAATAACATGGCTATATACAGGAAGTAGCAGGGAATAACATGGCTATATACAGGAAGTAGCAGGGAATAACATGGCTATATACAGGAAGTACCAGGGAATAACATGGCTATATACAGGAAGTACCAGGTAAAATTATGGCTATATACAGGAAGTAGCAGGTAATAACATGGCTATATACAGGAAGTAGCAGGTAATAACATGGCTATATACAGGAAGTAGCAGGTAATAACATGGCTATATACAGGAAGTAGCAGGGAATAACATGGCTATATACAGGAAGTACCAGTACCGAGTCGATGTGGAGGGGTACGAGGTAATCAAGGTAGCTATGTACATATAGGTAGGGGTAAAGTGACTAGGCAAGAGGATAGATAATAGACAGTCCAGTGGAAAAATGGTGAATGCAGGTAGCAATTTGATTAGCTGTTTAGCAAGTAGTCTTATGGCTTGGGGGTAGAAGCTGTTCAGGATCTTGTTGCTTCCAGACATGGTGCACTGGTACTACTTGCCGTGCAGTAGCAAAGAGAACAGTCTATGGCTTGGGTGGCTGGGAGCTCGGCCCCAGTGATGTGTTGGCCTGTACTCGCCACCCTCTGTAGCGCCTTGCGTTCGGGTCCCTTGCAGTTGCGGTGATGCAGCCAGTCAAGATGCTCTCAATGGTGCAGCTGTAGAACCGTTTGAGGATCGGAGGGCCAAAGCCAAATATTTTCAGCCTCCTGAGGGGGAAGAGGCGATGTTGTGCCCTCTTCACAACTGTGTGTGTGGACCATGTTAATTCCTTAGTGATGTGAGCACCGAGGTCCTTGACACTCGTGACCCGCTCCACTACAGCCCCATCAATGTGAATGGGGGTGTGCTCGGTCCTCCATTTCCTGTAGTCCATGATCAGCTCCTTTGTCTTGCTGACGTTGAGGGAGAGGTTGTTGTCCTGGCACCACACTGCCAGTTCTCTGACGACCTCCCTATAGGCATCCTCATCATCAATGATCAGTCCTACCACCGTTGTGTCGTCAGCAAACTTATAATATAATATGCCATTTAGCAGACGCTTTTATCCAAAGCGACTTAGTCCCTCCAAACTTGTTGGAGTCGTGCAGGGCAATGCAGTCGTGGTTGAACAGGGAGTGCAGGAGGGAGCTAAGCACACGCCTCTGAGGGGCCCCGTGTTGATGGTCAGCGTGGCGGATGTGTTGTTGCCTACCCTCATCGCTTGTGGGCGGCCCGGTCAGGAAGTCCAGTTTCCCCCTCATGCATGGCTCAGTGTTGCTTGCCTCGATGCGAGCATAAAAGGCATTTAGCCTGTCTGGTAGGCTCGCGTCGCTGGGCAGCTTGTGGCTGGGTTACCCTTTGTAATCCGTGATAGTTTGGCAAGCCCTGCCACCTCCGACGAGCATCCCGTCGTAGTAGGATTCAATCTTAGTCCTGTATTGCCGCTTTGCCTGTTTAATGGCTCGTTGGAGGTCGAACGGGATTTCCTATAAGTGTCCGGATTAGTGTCCTGCTCCTTGAAAGCGGCAGCTCTAGCCTTTAGCTCGGTGCGGATGTTGCCTGTAACCCAGGGCTTCTGGTTGGGATATGTACATACGGTCACTGTGGGGGACGCCGTCGTCGATGCGCTTATTAATCATGCTACTTTTCACCATTGTCTCACTGGAGCTGTATAAATATGAATTCAGTCTGGACACACTTTTTTTGGGAAACGTTTTTGCACAGGTTAATGAGGTCATGATGTTATCAGTCTCTCACTTTCTCTCGCGCTCTCCAGCTGGTGTCCGGTGACGACTCTGCATTCAAGGAGCCCCTTCCCTTTATCTAGCCCGGCCAGGAGCAAGGAGACGGGAGTGGACATCGTGAGTTCTCTTCTTTTAACCCACCGAACACCAACTGAACTCTAGAAATACACACCTCACATTATTCTTTTAAATTGCTATTTCAATGTCAGAGGTTTTATCAGTGTATGGCATTTAATTTCTTTTTGTCTCTTAACAGGAAAGTCTTGGTGGGGTAAAGGCTATGCCTATTCCAACTACTCGACATCAAGAACACAGGTACTTAACTGACTTTTATGAGCGAGAATACGTGGAAAGCAGTCTTCAAATTAGTCGTTGATTTGAAATCTCATAATGTGTGTGTCTGTGTTCATGCATGTGTGTGCGCGTGTCTGCTTTTGCTGTGTCTCTTCATGCATGTGTCCATTCTCCAGAGACTTCCCAGTATGGAGCTGCCAGACGTGACCTCCCCCTCCCCAGCAGTAACCACCAGCGGGTGGTAAAGAACTCAATCAGACTAGCCCTCAACAGGCACAGGTAACCCCAGGTAAAGCGTCCCCTTGTCCCACTCCTAAACCCCTTCCTCCACGAGGCCTGGACCTACAACACTGACTAGCTCCAGACCTGAGAGATCCAAAATCAAGACTACTGTGGTAAAACCTAGTGAGGACGCAGATTTTTAACTCTCCTACCCCCCGTCCCCGTCACTGGACGATGGGCAACGACAGTCCCTTTTTTTCCCCAAAAATGTCATCTGTTTCTATGGTCCTTCCCAGTTGAGCTGATTTTAAGATTGGGTTGGAGAAGAGTTGGATGTATTTATTTTTGGGGGGATCCCCACCAACCCCACCCTCTTCCTTTACTGTTTAGTTCAGTGTTTTAAATGGCCTTAACGTGTCGGTGCTTGCTACTACATCTTTCTGTACCATCGTAATGTTTTGACAAATGGAAAACTTCTACAGTAGGTGTAGTTTATTGTACATAGCTCGTCTTTAAAAAGAGAAAAATAATCACAGACGTTTAGTCGTTCCATACAGCTGTATTATAGTTTTATGATCTAAAATGTAAAAAAAAAAAAAAAGTTAAAAAAATGTATTGTTTTTCCCCACTGTTTGTCAACCGCATCACAACATGACCTTGATAGCCAATCGCAGCCTTCCCACCCAGTAGACTCATCCACCTGGGTCGCTTTTCATTTGGGCCCAACGTATCAAAAACGTTTTGCAACAGAAACCTAAATGAGCATTCCTTTTTGGACAAGTTCAGATAGTACCTCCCTTTTTCCTTCTGTATGTCCTCTCTAGGTTAACAGGACCTCCTGTATGATCCCTCTAGGTTAACAGGACTCCTGTATGATCCCTCTAGGTTAACAGGACCTCCTGTATGATCCCTCTAGGTTAACAGGACATCCTGTATGTTCTCTCAAGCTTTGACACCCACTAGAATAGAGGTCACCAACCCTCCTGGAGAGCTACTGGGTATTGTAGGCTTTTGCTCCAGCCCTACACTAGATTCACACACCTGATTCAGCCAACCAGAGTCCTTAAGGGCAGCTCATTAGTAGAATCAGGTGTGTTTATAGAAGGGTAGGTACTGTTCCCCAGGCAGCACTAGAACCCAGGGACTGTCCTAAACATGGAGGGTTGTGTTGAGCTAGTAGGATAATGGTTGTGAGGTGGTTCACCACTGGAGTTGTGTTGCGTAAAGGGTGTAATGCTTTTGCTGGTGTGTGAGGATGTGTGTGTGTGTGTGTGTGTGTGTGTGTGTGTTGTAATTCCCTTAGTGTGGGGTGTTGGCCCTCAGCGCCTCCCGTGGAGGTTCTTAAACATGGCGTCTCCTGGGGTCATCCTGGGCCAAGATCCCAAATAGCACCTATTCCCTACATAGTGTACTACTTTAGACCAGAGCCCTATCTGGCCCTGCTCAAAAGAAGTGCACTATATATGGAATAGGGTGCCCTTTCAGATGCAGCCTGAGTCGAGGAGTTGACCTCTCAAATCAGATTTCAGGACTCACACTCACAAAACTTCTCAGAGTAGGAGTGCTGATCTGGGATCAGGTCCCCCATGTCCATGTAATGTTATGATTTAAATGGCAAAACCCATTTGTTGATCAGCAGTGGTGCTCTGAGAACCTTTGTGTGTACAGTCCCTGCTCTCCCTTTCCAAACAGTGTTTTCTCTCTACATTCTACCCGTTAGGAATTCCAGAAAAGCATCTTGTATGCATCCCAAAATGGCACCCAATTCCCTACATGGGGTCTCTGGTCAAAAGTAGTGCACTATATAGGGAATATGGTGCCATTAGTCGTGCCTATGTATTTAAAAGGCGTATTCTCTTCATTAATGTTTTTTTTTATTATTGCTTTGTGTATTTCTACCATTTTATATCATCCATTCTAGCAGCTTAGGGCTCTCAATGACTTTTACACCACTCTGTTTTCAACAACTCTCTTCTTTTGTTGTGCATTTTGAGAAAACGATTAACAAGTCATTTATCAGTTGTTTTTGTAGGGCAACAAGTTGTATTTGAAAAAGGTATTTTTGTATGTACTGTGTATCACCTTTTAAACAGAGACCATTAAATCCATAAAACCCCCACTTCTCCATGGTCCTGTTTTGTATGGAGGGCCTGAGTGTCTGACTCTATTCCCTGTAGACTCTAGAGAATCATTATCACCTAAACTGCTGTGAAATATATCTTCAATAACCACACACATTGTATTTTCAGCTGTCCTTAAGCTGAAAGTAAAATACACAGAACGGATCTACTGTTTACCTTTTAATTGGAATGACAGATCTATAACTCACATTTCTGAAATGATTTGTCTTACAACTACATAATGGACCTAATTATAAAATAAAACACACCGTGTATTATCCAGGCTTCTAATGAGAATCAATGAGTTAGACACTCCTACCATCACACCTTGTAACGACACTCTGTAAATCTTTCGGTCAGGTCCAGCCGGCACGGAACGTTCCAATTGAACAGGAATGTATGTCCTTCTAATTTCACGTGCGCCATTCTATTTTGTTACGTATTGATACTAGCTACTACCTCCATTTCCAGAAATGGACAGATTTTTAGATAAATTGTACAGCATATCAACAAGACATCAGACGTTGATTCATTATTTCAGTGTTTATTTATTAATATGGAAAGCAAATCAGATCCTGTGGCACGGTAGAGAAAGCACTGTACTCCCAGGTCAGGATGCCAATGTATTTTCAGCATCTTCCATTCAATACCTTTTTTATCTACGACGGGGTCTAAAACTGCAGACAAAACAACGTCAACAGCCGTGAACAATTATAATTAAATACATTTGTGTGTGTGTGTGTGGCTACCTGGTTGGCACCGTTGATGCGGGCAGTGCCCGGCGAAGACTGTACCCTGGATCTTCTGGCCAGTACTGGTCACATTAAAGCCAAAGAGCTTGTTTCATCGAAACCAATTCCACTAAAACAAGGAGTTACTTAGAAACGCTTACTGGCAATAATGCCTGAAACAATTGGCAATGTACAGCACCATGGCCTGTAGACTAAGGGGCTAAGGAGCTAAAGTGGTGGGATTATCCACTGTACATCTGGTCTGCTATTTACACGCTGAATCACAGTGGAAACGGAGGATGTTCTCTGGGCCGGCTAGATATGTTCCGAGTTAAGTCGGGGACAATTTTAGCTAATCCTAACCCTTTTCCTAACGTTAACCTAATTCGCCTAACCTGCCACGTTAATTATACTAACCGGCTGCGTAAATTCTCCTAACCTGCTACGAAAAAGTCACTTCTGCTAGTCAAAACCGGAGGCCTGCCCTGTGAACAGCGTGGGTTGTGAATAACGCGATACTCCTACATCTGCACCATTCAACCCAGGTATTTCTGTACGTTCACGAACTAGTCGAAACTCTGACATTTCCGACTTGCTAACTGGTAAAACGTGGCACGTGTATATGTGTATGTATCACTACAACCAGTTAGCGCGTTGGAAATGTCAGAGTTTCGTCTAACATATTATTACTAACACGTGAACGCGGCAGAAATCATGTCTCGGGAGTTTAGCGTCCAAATCCCCTTCTAATGGCACGTGAACTACAACCAGTCAGAAATCATGTCTCAGAGTTTAGCGACCATATTCACTTCTAATGGGCTTGGCAGGTTGCCGCTACAGCTTCTCAGAAAGAGATTCCTTCATGAAACCTAGAAAAGGAGGCAAGTGGTGAGAGTCCCAGCTATTACTGTTCTCTTTTCTACACAATGTGACGGTGGCCACTAATGACGCACTCTACATTTACATTTACATCATTTAGCAGACGCTCTTATCCAGAGCGACTTACTCCTCTGTCTCGCCGGCCCACCTGGTGCGTTTAGTTCTAATCAAGGGTAGAGGTGTGGAGTGTACTGGACAGAGCACTCCCTTCCACATCAAAATCCACAAATAAATAGTTATTCCACAAAATCAACATTTTGCAATTGCCATCTCAGTCTCCAGACTTTAACCCAATTGAAAACCTGTGGTTTGAATTAAAGAGGGCAGTCCATAAGTGCAGACGAATGATATCAAGGATCTATAAAGATTCTGTATGGAGGAATGGTCTAAGATCAGTGGAGGCTGGTGGGAGGAGCTATAGGAGGACGGGTTCATTGTAATGGCTGGAATGGAATAAAAATCAAATATGGAAACCACATGTTTGACTGTTGCATTTATTCCATTCCAATGAGCCCGTCCTCCCTATAGCTCCTCCCACCAACCCTCCTGTATAAGAACCCTCCCAATGTGTCCAATCTCATAAAACATTATCCTCGCAAGGTGAGGTAGAAAGTTATTGAAAACAGGGTGCCAGTCGGCGTTCCAATTCATCCCAAAGGTGTTCGATGAGGTTGAGGTCAGGGCTCTCTGCAGGCCAGTCAAGTTCTTCCACACCCGATCTCGACAAGCCATTTCTGTATGGACCTCGCTTGTGCAAGGGGCATTGTCATGCTGAAACAGGAAAGGGCCTTCCCAAACTGTTGGCACAAAGTTGGAAGCACAGAATCGTATAGAATGTAATTGTATGCTGTAGCGTTAAGATTTCCCTTCACTGGAACTAAGGGGCCTAGTCCGAACCATGAAAAACAGCTCCAGACCATTATTCCTCCTCCACCAAACTTTACAGTTGGCACTATGCATTCGGGCAGGTAGCGTTCTCCTGGCACCCGCCAAATCCAGATTCGTCCGTCGGACTGCCAGATGGTGAAGCATGATGCATCACTCCAGAGAACGTTTTTCCACTGCTCTAGAGTCCAATGGCGGCGAGCTTTACACCACTCCAGCCGACGCTTGGCATTGCGCATGGTGATGGTAGGCTTGTGTGCGGCTGCTCGGCCATGGAAAGCCATTTCATGAAGCTCCCGATGAACAGTTATTGTGCTGATGTTGCTTCAGAGAGCAGTTTGCAACTCTGTAGTGAGTGTTAACCGAGGACAGATTATTTTTGCGCTTACGCGCTTCAGTGGCTGAGCCGTTGTTGCTTCTAGACGTTTCCACATCAATAACAGCACTTACAGTTGACCGGGGCAGCTCTAGCAGGGCAGAAATTTGACAAACTGACTTGTTGGAAAGGTGGCATCCTATGACGGTGCAACATTGAAAGTCACTGAGCTCTTCAGTAAGGCCATTCTACTGGCAATATTTGTCTATGGAGATTGCATGGCTGTGTGCTCGATTCTATACACCTGTCAGCAACGGGTGTGGCTGAAATAGCCGTATCCACTAATTTGAAGGGGTGTCCACATACTTTTGTATATATAATGTAGCTCAGTATTTGTATTGTTTATTTTATACAGTATTTTTTGCTCATCTTTATCAAGGGTGCCTATCATTTTGGACCTGACTATATGTGCTATCTTAATTTGGTCACTGTTGTCATAGAGAATTTTCTGGCACAGCAGGAAATGCAAACTTGTCGTTTATTCAAGGTTTGAAGAGGCTTCTAAAGTTTGTAATTTCCACTTTAAAATCTCAGACTTAATTTGCCCTAACAAAATTATTTATCAACACCTAGAAACATGTCCATTAATTATAATCCACATAATAATTCACATGTCCTGTTGCTGCAGGATTATTTTCCTGCTGTGAGAAACTGGTCAAATTAACATGGCACACCTGTAGGCCTCAGGAGCTCCGGTGATGGCCTCGCCCACTCCACCTGGACCACAGGACAGGGAGCCAAAAGAGGGAGGAACTCCGTTGCCTTGTTACAGAGAATTTCAATACTTATTACTTTGCTCACTGTATATGCTTACAGACTTTCGAGGACTTAGCCGGTTGGGAGGATTAGGTGCACTGCTAACAGAACTCCCATCCACAGTAATTTACAACTTGTCGGGAGAGAGAGGAGCCACAACGCCTGGCTCAGCACTGGTAGAGGATGTATACTGTAACTAAGTTACCTGGATAGAGGTAAGTACATTTACAATGCTGCTAGTGATATTATTGCTGTTTATTTTGAGTTGATAGAACTACTGCCACTTAGATGAAACTACTATTTGTTTTGGAAGATATCATTATTGTTAAGATAATTCTTCATTTAATTTTGCTGCAGTCTGTTTTTCCAATGGCATAAGGTATAGGCTACTTCATATGAATGCATCTATTGTCTCTCCTAAAAAATTATAAAATCAAAGACAGATTTATACGTTTTTGGGGGGGAAAGTAACTACAGTATTTATTCATAGACCCATGTTTCAAGGGTCAAAGATGATTTACTATATAATCTTAGAACTGGTCCATTCCATGTTTTATTAGCCCTGTTGATAAATGTAGCTAGCTATACATAACATTTACATTAACATTTTATTCATTTAGCAGACGCTCTTATCCAGAGCGACTTACAGTTAGTGCATACATATATACAGTGGGGGAAAAAAGTATTTAGTCAGCCACCAATTGTGTAAGTTCTCCCACTTAAAAAGATGAGAGAAGCCTGTAATTTTCATCATAGGTACACGTCAACTATGACAGACAAATTGAGGGGAAAAAATCCAGAAATCACATTGTAGGATTTTTAATGAATTTATTTGCAAATTATGGTGAAAAATAAGTATTTGGTCACCTACAAACAAGCTAGATTTCTGGCTCTCACAGACCTGTAACTTCTTCTTTAAGAGGCTCCTCTGTCCTCCACTCGTTACCTGTATTAATGGCACCTGTTTGAACTTGTTATCAGTATAAAAGACACCTGTCCACAACCTCAAACAGTCACACTCCAAACTCCACTATGGCCAAGACCAAAGAGCTGTCAAAGGACACCAGAAACAAAATTGTAGACCTGCACCAGGCTGGGAAGACTGAATCTGCAATAGGTAAGCAGCTTGGTTTGAAGAAATCAACTGTGGGAGCAATTATTAGGAAATGGAAGACATACAAGACCACTGATAATCTCCCTTGATCTGGGGCTCCACGCAAGATCTCACCCCGTGGGGTCAAAATGATCACAAGAACGGTGAGCAAAAATCCCAGAACCACACGGGGGGACCTAGTGAATGACCTGCAGAGAGCTGGGACCAAAGTAACAAAGCCTACCATCAGTAACACACTACGCCGCCAGGGACTCAAATCCTGCAGTGCCAGACGTGTCCCCCTGCTTAAGCCAGTACATGTCCAGGCCCGTCTGAAGTTTGCTAGAGTGCATTTGGATGATCCAGAAGAGGATTGGGAGAATGTCATATGGTCAGATGAAACCAAAATATAACTTTTGGTAAAAACTCAACTCGTCGTGTTTGGAGGGCAAAGAATGCTGAGTTGCATCCAAAGAACACCATACCTACTGTGAAGCATGGGGGTGGAAACATCATGCTTTGGGGCTGTTTTTCTGCAAAGGGACCAGGACGACTGATCGTGTAAAGGAAAGAATGAATGGGGCCATGTATCGTGAGATTTTGAGTGAAAACCTCCTTCAATCAACAAGGGCATTGAAGATGAAACGTGGCTGGGTCTTTCAGCATGACAATGATCCCAAACACACCGCCTGGGCAACGAAGGAGTGGCTTCGTAAGAAGCATTTCAAGGTCCTGGAGTGGCCTAGCCAGTCTCCAGATCTCAACCCCATAGAAAATCTTTGGAGGGAGTTGAAAGTCCGTGTTGCCCAGCGACAGCCCCAAAACATCACTGCTCTAGAGGAGATCTGCATGGAGGAATGGGCCAAAATACCAGCAACAGTGTGTGAAAACCTTGTGAAGACTAAGAGAAAACGTTTGACCTGTGTCATTGCCAACAAAGGGTATATAACAAAGTATTGAGAAACTTTTGTTATTGACCAAATACTTATTTTCCACCATAATTTGCAAATAAATTCATTAAACATCCTACAATGTGATTTTCTGGAGAAAAAAAATCTCATTTTGTCTGTCATAGTTGACGTGTACCTATGATGAAAATTACAGGCCTCTCTCATCTTTTTAAGTGGGAGAACTTGCACAATTGGTGGCTGACTAAATACTTTTTTCCCCCACTGTATATATATTTTTAAATACTAGCCCTCCGTGTGGAAACGAACCCACAACCCTGGCGTTGCAAACGCCATGCTCTACCAACTGAGCTACATCCCTGCCGGCCATTCCCTCCCTAGTCAGCCACCAATTGTGCAAGTTCTCCCACTTAAAAAAGATGAGAGAGGCCTGTAATTTTCATCATAGGTACCGTCAACTATGACAGACAAATAGAGATTTTTTTCTCTCCAGAAAATCCCATTGTAGGATTATTAATGAATTTATTTGCAAATTATGGTGGAAAATAAGTATTTGGTCAATAACAAAAGTTTCTCAATACTTTGTTATATACCCTTTGTTGGCAATGACACAGGTCAAACGTTTTCTGTAAGACTTCACAAGGTTTTTACACACTGTTGCTGGTATTTTGGCCCATTCCTCCATGCAGATCTCCTCTAGAGCAGTGATGTTTTGGGGCTGTCGCTAAGCAACACGGACTGTATGATTTTGACAAACACATTGATAATTTCAGATCAGATTTTTTAACTAACTGGCAAATTACATAGGCCTACATCAATGTATTATTATTATTTTCTATATTTTTTTATACATACAATTCTTTATGAAAGAGATGCTGTATGTTAATGCAAGCTGGTGCACAAAGTGACAAAGATGGATACAGAAAAGAGTCCAGGTTCATAATGAACGTAATGTATAAATGTCAAGTAGTATCAGATGTGAATTGTGCATATCAGCGTCAAATATACCCAATAGTTTTCCAACTGAAGGGAAATTGATTGTTACTGTAGTAATATGCATTACAACCAATATGTCATTGCATAACATTTTACTGTTTATTTACATTGTCACACAGTGATTCTTGGTACTCTTAAACAAATCTACTTTGATACATATTACTTCAACTACCTCGACTAACCTGTGCCCCCCGCACATTGACTCTGCACCAGTACGCCCCCTGTATATATAGCCTCCCTACTGTTATTTTATTTTACTTCTGCTCTTTTTTTCTCAACACTTTTTTTGTTGTTGTTTTATTTTTACTTTTTTGTTAAAAATAAATGCACTGTTGGTTAAGGGCTGTAAGTAAGCATTTCACTGTAATGTCTGCACCTGTTGTATTCGGCGCATGTGGCCAATAAAATTTGATTTGATTTGATTTGAAATAAGAGTATATACCTCACACACATGGTTATGGGCCAAAGAAAAAGGAGACACCTGTACCATGTCAGATATAGAGTAGAAATGTATTACATTTTGAGTTTGCATCCCAATATTACACTTTATATACATCACAGAAGACTGAAATATAACAAAACCGTTTGACATAGAAACACCAGATTTTCGGTGGGTAAAAACTCCTATGTAAAAAAAAAAAGATATGTTGACTAATTATGAAATTATTACGAATATTCCACCCATGAGGCCACTAGACAGCATTTCTGGTCATTCGACTGCAGGAAAGGGCTACTACACAATATTAACAAGAGGCATACGCGTATGCAAGTGGCACATATGGACTTTCACAACAGAACCGTTCTGCAAAACTCTGTGTTCATGAGATCAACGTGTCTAACTTTCCCTGTTTTGCAGACTGACAGGAAATCCAAGGACAGACAGATCTGGATCCCCCATCGAAGTGCTCTTTGACATCATCCTTCTTTTCTTGGACGCATTTGTCAATGGATACCTTGGGAATGAAGGACGATGGCTGCCTGTTACCAGACAACTACCATGACATGGTGAAGGGAGGGGGGTCTAGCGGAGGAGGACGGGTCCACAGCATTGACCTGACCCTGGGCTTCAGTAAGGACCAGGACCCCCTGCTCACCCCCATAGGGTACGAATGGACCCATAAAGTGGACACTGAGGGCCTGGAGGACCACCAGGGGAAGCAGGGCCAGTCAGACCCCTACAGACACCTCCCCAGTCTGGGGGACAGCACCCAGCACTCTGCCTTCCACGGTCAGTACCACGGTTATTGGTTAACTAATTGATTGATTGGGTGATTGGCTGCTGTTTATTACATGGAGACAAGGTATCACTTCCTATGGAGACCCTCTTCATAATGTATTATAAGAACACTTATAACGCATTATGAGACATGCATGATGCATTCTAATGCACAAAATAGGTGCTAATAACTGCTCATAAACATCTATAACATATACAACAACATTGTGAAATAGCAGTTCATATAATGATAACACCAAAACAATCTAAGACTTACGAGTGGCGCAGCTAGCACTGGTTCGAATCCAGGCTCTGTCGTAGCCGGCCGCGACCGGGAGACCCATGGGGCGGCGCACAATTGGCCCAGCATCGTCCAGGGTAGGGGAGGGAATGGCCGGCAGTTGGTAGAGCATGGCGTTTGCAACGCCAGGGATGTAGGTTCGATTCCCACGGGGGCCAGTATGAAAAATAAAATAAATAGGTAGGTGAACGGATGATCTCTGCATGTGTGGTTCCCACCGTGAAGCATGGAGGAGGTGTGATGGTGTGGGGGTGCTTTGCTGGTGACACTGTCAGTGATTTATTTAGTATTCAAGGCACACTTAACCAGCATGGCTACCACAGCATTCTGCAGCGATACGCCATCCCATCTGGTTTGCGCTTAGTGGGACTATCATTTGTTTTCAATAGGACAATGACCCAACACACCTCCAGGCTGTGTAAGGGCTATTTGACCAATAAGGAGAGTGATGGAGTGCTGCATCAGATGACCTGGCCGAGTGAAGGAAAAGCAGCCAACAAGTGCTCAGCATATGTGGGAACTCCTTCAAGACTGTTGGAAAAGCATTCCTCATGAAGCTGGTTGAGAGAATGCCAAGAGTGTGCAAAGCTGTCATCAAGGCAAAGGGTGGCTACTTTGAAGAATCTCAAATATAAAATATATTTTGATTTGTTTAACACTTTTTTGGCTACTACATTATTTCATATGTGTTATTTCATAGTTTTGATGTCTTCACTATTATTCTACAATGTAGAAAATAGTGAAATAAAGAAAAACCCTTGAATGAGTAGGTGTGTCCAAACTTTTGACTGGTACTGTATATCTAAGACTTTCACTTCTCCGCAGTAAAATGAGTAGTCACAATGTTTACTTAGATTACCTCATCCAGGAGGAAAGGCAGGGATAGTTGAAAGCATAAGGTGCTAACCTCATCCAGAAGGAAAGGCAGGGATAGTTGAAAGCATACAGTGCTAACCTCATCCAGGAGGAAAGGCAGGGACAGTTGAAAGCATACAGTGCTAACCTCATCCAGGAGGAAAGGCAGGGACAGTTGAAAGCATACAGTGCTAACCTCATCCAGGAGGAAAGGCAGGGACAGTTGAAAGCATACGGTGCTAACCTCATCCAGGAGGAAAGGCAGGGACAGTTGAAAGCATACGGTGCTAATCTCATCCAGGAGGAAAGGCAGGGACAGTTGAAAGCATACAGTGCTAACCTCATCCAGGAGGAAAGGCAGGGACAGTTGAAAGCACACAGTGCTTGGGTTGTCATTTTCTCAAGATTCAGAGACTACAGTTTATCACTACAGTATAGCTAAAATGTTGGACTTAATGTTTCTACCTTTACAAAACCAGATCTAGGACCAGGCTTGGATAAGATATAGCTGGTTGGATATCGACTGACTTGATTTGGACAATGTTGGATCCTACCATCCATCAGCCATGTGTAGTGGGGCTTCAACCTCACCCTGTTTTCTTAGAGAATATGATCTGGACTGGGGCAGTGCAGAGGACAAGTACAGTCTTGGTGTAGATTAGAGCTGTCCATTCCCAGGGCACATGAGGACACTCAGGTTTAACAGGTGGCATCTGTCCACTTGGGATTACTGGGACAGAGGAATGTAGTGAAAGACGGACATTATGACATCACCCATAGAGAGAGCTGCACAGTAGGCCACTTTTGGTAAGTAGAACTGGCACTGCCGGATGAATCGAGAGCTCCCATGCAAAAGACAGATATCTAAACAAACACTTGTCTCTCCTGTCTACCTTCAGAGTCAGGCCTTTTCTCCAGGGACAAGTGTGACGGGGACCTGGGAGACCTCCAGAAGGGGGTGGACAGCGAGGAAAGTACCCTGAGCCTCCAAAGGAGGACCACCCTAAGAAGAAGCACCGGCGTAACCGCACCACCTTCACCACCTTCCAGCTCCATGAGTTGGAGAAGGCCTTTGAGAAGTCCCACTACCCTGACGTCTACAACCGGGAGCAGCTGGCCATGAAGGTCAACCTCCTTGAGGTCCGTGTCCAGGTATGGAGCCTCCACCTATCTAATACTACTATTACTATCACTATACACTAATAATACTGTATGGAGCCTCCACCTATCTAATACTACTATTACTATCACTATACGCTAATAATACTGTATGGAGCCTCCACCTATCTAATACTACTATTACTATCACTATACGCTAATAATACTGTATGGAGCCTCCACCTATCTAATACTACTATTACTATCACTATACGCTAATAATACTGTATGGAGCCTCCACCTATCTAATACTACTATTACTATCACTATACACTAATAATACTGTATGGAGCCTCCACCTATCTAATACTACTATTACTATCACTATACACTAATAATACTGTATGGAGCCTCCACCTATCTAATACTACTATTACTATCACTATACACTAATAATAATGTATGGAGCCTCTACCTATCTAATACTACTATTACTATCACTATACACTAATAATACTGTCCAGGTATGGAGCCTCCACCTATCTAATACTACTATTACTATCACTACACACTAATAATACTGTCCAGGTATGGAGCCCCCACCTATCTAATACTACTATTACTATCACTATACACTAATAATACTGTATGGAGCCTCCACCTATCTAATACTACTATTACTATCACTATACACTAATAATACTGTATGGAGCCTCCACCTATCTAATACTACTATTACTATCACTATACACTAATAATACTGTATGGAGCCTCTACCTATCTAATACTACTATTACTATCACTATACACTAATAATACTGTATGGAGCCTCCACCTATCTAATACTACTATTACTATCACTCTACACTAATAATACTGTATGGAGCCTCCACCTATCTAATACTACTATTACTATCACTATACACTAATAATACTGTCCAGGTATGGAGCCCCCACCTATCTAATACTACTATTACTATCACTATACACTAATAATACTGTATGGAGCCTCCACCTATCTAATACTACTATTACTATAACTATACACTAATAATACTGTATGGAGCCTCCACCTATCTAATACTACTATTACTATCACTATACACTAATAATACTGTATGGAGCCTCCACCTATCTAATACTACTATTACTATCACTATACACGAATAATACTGTATGGAGCCTCCACCTATCTAATACTACTATTACTATCACTATACACTAATAATACTGTATGGAGCCTCCACCTATCTAATACTACTATTACTATCACTATACACTAATAATACTGTATGGAGCCTCCACCTATCTAATACTACTATTACTATCACTATACACTAATAATACTGTATGGAGCCTCCACCTATCTAATACTACTATTACTATCACTCTACACTAATAATACTGTATGGAGCCTCCACCTATCTAATACTACTATTACTATCACTATACACTAATAATAATGTATGGAGCCTCTACCTATCTAATACTACTATTACTATCACTCTACACTAATAATACTGTATGGAGCCTCCACCTATCTAATACTACTATTACTATCACTATACACTAATAATAATGTATGGAGCCTCTACCTATCTAATACTACTATTACTATCACTCTACACTAATAATACTGTATGGAGCCTCCACCTATCTAATACTACTATTACTATAACTATACACTAATAATACTGTATGGAGCCTCCACCTATCTAATACTACTATTACTATCACTATACACTAATAATACTGTATGGAGCCTCCACCTATCTAGTACTACTATTACTATACACTAATAATACTGTCCAGGTATGGAGCCTTTGGCTGTGAACTATTACTAGACTAGCGTTACTACTGGCACTACATAGCATCTGTCCACAGACTGTGGCACGCAGGTTTTTGCAAGTGTTCTCATCTTTCACATGTTGGAATGGGAGGGGAAGTTTGGCCCATGCTTTGGCTGAGAGATTCTGTTTAGGAGGTGGAGACTCCTACAGTTGCCGTCAAATATATTATATATTGGTACACTTTAAAATGGAGTGGAGCAGAATGTTCTGTTTTCTCTTTTTAAAACTGGTTCAATGACTATTTTTAACCAGTAGGCACCGGCAACTTACCACAGGTGAGATAAATTACACAGTAAACGAGAATCACCTGCCTCCAACCAAATTGATTTGAATTCTGAATAGTTTAGTCCAGGCATTTTTTTTACTTTGAAGTAAAACATCAACAACAACACAATCTACAAATACTATTATTACTACTATTATTTTAATATGATGTAGTGTACACTACTGAGTGACTACTTTAGACCAATACTAGGGTATCCTCTCTCTGTCCGTGTCCAGGTGTGGTTCCAGAACCGTCGGGCTAAGTGGAGGCGTCAGGAGAAGATGGACTCCAGCTCAACAAAGCTCCACAACTTCCCCATGCTGTCCTTCAACCCGCCGCCCATGCCCTCCAATGTGGGGCCCATGTCCAACCCATTACCCCTGGACCCCTGGCTGGCCTTGTCCATGCCCAGCGCCACCCCAATGCACACTATACCCGGATATACAGGCCTAGGGCAGGGCCCTCACCTTCAGCCTGCCTACCCCAACCACTCCCACTCCCATAGCCACAGCCATGGCTTCCTCGACAGTCCACCAGGACATGGTATGGTGCACCAGGTGATGGTACAGGGGATGCAGTCTATGGCCCCCGCCACCCTACCAGTGCCCCCAGCTTCAATGATAAGTACCCTCTGCTAAGGACCTGGAACACAGTACCAGCATCGCAGCACTGAGGGTGAAGGCTAAGGAACACATCCGTTCCATGGATAAAACCTGGCAGCATTATGTGATCACAGAGAGGAGACAATCTATAAAGGATGGTCAACTACAACGGGTGATCAAAACAAAGATATTCTGTAAAGGATGGTCAACTTGAGCAGGTTATCAAAACAAAGATATTCTGTAAAAGGGATCGTGAACTTCAGAACAAAGACATTCTGTGTAAGGGGATATGGTAAAAAGTAGTGCACTATATAGGGAATAGGGTGCCATTTGTGTACGCATTCTATGTATTTAAAAAGCTTATTCTCTTCATTAAGTTATTTTTTTAATCACTTATCACTTACAGTTGAAGTCTGAAGTTTACATAAACTTAGGTTGGAGTCATTAAAACTGGTTTTTCAACCACTCCACAAATTTCTTGTTAACAAACTATAGTTTTGGCAAGTTGGTTAGGACATCTACTTTGTGCATGACACAAGTAATTTCTCCAACAATTGTTTACAGACAGATTATGTCACTTATAATTCACTGTATCACAATTCCAGTGGGTCAGAAGTGAACATACACTAAGTTGACTGTGCCTTTAAACAGCTTGGAAAATCCAGAAAATGATGTCATGGCTTTAGAAGCTTCTGATAGGCTAATTTACATAATTTGAGTCAATTGGAGGTGTACCTGTGGATGTATTTCAAGGCCTACCTTCAAACTCAGTGCCTCTTTGCTTGACATCATGGGAAAATCAAAAGAAATCAGCCAAGACCTCAGAAAAAAATATTGTAGACCTCCACAAGTCTGGTTCATCCTTGGGAGAAATTTCCAAACGCCTGAAGGTACTACGTTCATCTGTACAAACAATAGTACGCAAGTATAAACACCATGGGACCACGCAGCCATCATATCGCTCAGGAAGGAGACATGTTCTGTCTCCTAGAGATGAACGTACATTGGTGCGAAAAGTGCAAATCAATCCCAGAACAACAGCAAAGGACCTTGTGAAGATGCTGGAGGAAACAGGTACAAAAGTATCTATATCCACAGTAAAACGAGTCCTATATCGACATAACCTGAAAGGCCGCTCCGCAAGGAAGAAGGCACTGCTCCAAAACCGCCATAAAAAAGCCAGACTACGGTTTGCAAATGCACATGGGGACAAAGATCATACTTTTTGGAGAAATGTCCTCTGGTCTGATGAAACAAAAATAGAACTGTTTGCCCATAATTACCATTGTTATGTTTGGAGGAAAAAGGTGGGGCTTGCAAGCCGAAGAACACCATCCCAATCGTGAAGCACGGGGGTGGCAGCATCATGCTGTGGGGTTGCTTTGCTGCAGGAGGGACTGGTGCACTTCACAAAATAGATGGCATCATGAGGAAGGAAAATTGTGGATATATTGAAGCAACATTTCAAGACATCAGTCAGGAAGTTAAAGCTTGGTCGCAAATGGGTCTTCCAAATGGACAATGCAACAAACATACTTCCAAAGTTGTGGCAAAATGGCTTAAGAACAACAAAGTCAAGGTATTGGAGTGGCCATCATAACGCCTGACCTCAATCCTATAGAAAATGTGTGGGCAGAACTGAAAAAGCGTGTGCGATCAAAGAGGCCTTCAAACCTAACTCAGTTACACCAGCTCTGTCAGGAGGAATGGGCCAACATTCACCCAACTTATTGTGGGAAGCTTGTGGAAGGCTACCCGAAAAGTTTGACCCAAGTTAAACAATTTAAAGGCAATGCTACCAAATACTAATTGAATGTATGTAAACTTCTGACCCACTGGAAATGTGATGAAAGTGTGATGCGTGTGATAGAAGGAGACAGGAGCAGGAGAGTAATACCCATCCAAAGAGTTTATTCCGTCGATAAACAGTTGCCCAAGCATGCGACAACAACACTCAGGAACAGGGGAAATATCTACCCTGGCAACAACAAGGTAAGGGTAGCTCCACCCATCTACACTCAGCTCACTACAAACAATCACCCACACAGACAAGGAAGCAGAGGGAACACTCATACAATGACTAATTGGGGATAAGGACCAGGTGTGTGTGATTAATTAGACAAGACAAGTGGAGTGATGATAAATGGATCGACAGCAGCTGGTAAGCGGTGACGACGAACGCCGAAACCTGCCCGAACAAGGAGGGGAGCAGCCTCGGCAGAGTCGTGACAGAAAGAAAGAAAAGCTGAAATAAATAATTCTCTCTACTATTATTCTGACATTTCACATTCTTAAAATAAAGTGGTGATCCTAACTGACCTAAGACAGAGAATTTTTACTAGGATTAAATGTCAGGAATTGTGAAAAACTGAGTTTAAATGTATTTGATTAAGGTGTATGTAAACGTCCGACTTCCACTGTATTTATATTTGCATATTAGGATGTGAAATGAAATTAACGTATGTTTACAAAAAAATTTTTCCAATGGTGCTACATACTTTTCAATAAGTACTAGTGATGATGTGAAAGGTAATCATATTGTCATTGATTAAAGATTGTTTACACTATTTTAGCTGTATGTGTTACAGTAACTAGATGGGATCAGGGTGGGGTGTGTTACAGTAACTAGATGGGATCAGGGTGGGGTGTGTTACAGTAACTAGATGGGATCAGGGTGGGGTGTGTTACAGTAACTAGATGGGATCAGGGTGGGGGTGTGTTACAGTAACTAGATGGGGCAGGATGGGGTGTGTTACAGTAACTAGATGGGATCAGGGTGGGGTGTGTTACAGTAACTAGATGGGATCAGGGTGGGGTGTGTTACAGTAACTAGATGGGATCAGGGTGGGGTGTGTTACAGTAACTAGATGGGATCAGGGTGGGGTGTGTTACAGTAACTAGATGGGATCAGGGTGGGGGTGTGTTACAGTAACTAGATGGGATCAGGGTGGGGTGTGTTACAGTAACTAGATGGGATCAGGGTGGGGTGTGTTACAGTAACTAGATGGGATCAGGGTGGGGTGTGTTACAGTAACTAGATGGGATCAGGGTGGGGTGTGTTACAGTAACTAGATGGGATCAGGGTGGGGTGTGTTACAGTAACTAGATGGGATCAGGGTGGGGTGTGTTACAGTAACTAGATGGGGGCAGGGTGGGGTGTGTTACAGTAACTAGATGGCGGGGTGGGGTGTGTTACAGTAACTAGATGGGATCAGGGTGGGGTGTGTTACAGTAACTAGATGGGATCAGGGTGGGGTGTGTTACAGTAACTAGATGGGATCAGGGTGGGGTGTGTTACAGTAACTAGATGGGATCAGGGGTGGGGTGTGTTACAGTAACTAGATGGGATCAGGGTGGGGTGTGTTACAGGGTGGGGTGTGTTACAGTAACTAGATGGGATCAGGGTGGGGTGTGTTACAGTAACTAGATGGGATCAGGGTGGGGTGTGTTACAGTAACTAGATGGGGCAGGGTGGGGTGTGTTACAGTAACTAGATGGGATCAGGGTGGGGTGTGTTACAGTAACTAGATGGGGGGCAGGGTGGGGTGTGTTACAGTAACTAGATGGGATCAGGGTGGGGTGTGTTACAGTAACTAGATGGGATCAGGGTGGGGTGTGTTACAGTAACTAGAGGGGGCAGGGTGGGGTGTGTTACAGTAACTAGATGGGATCAGGGTGGGGTGTGTTATAGTAACTAGATGGGATCAGGGTGGGGTGTGTTACAGTAACTAGATGGGATCAGGGTGGGGTTTGTTATAGTAACTAGATGGGATCAGGGTGGGGTGTGTTACGGTAACTAGATGGGGGCAGGATGGGGTGTGTTACGGTAACTAGATGGGATCAGGGTGGGGTGTGTTACAGTAACTAGATGGGATCAGGATGGGGTGTGTTACATTAACTAGATGGGATCAGGGTGGGGTTTGTTATAGTCACTAGATTTATTTTTTTATTTTTTATTTCACCTTTATTTAACCAGGTAAACCAGTTGAGAACAAGTTCTCATTTACAACTGCGACCTGGCCAAGATAAAGCAAAGCAGTGCGATAAAAACAACAACACAGAGTTACATATGGGGTAAAACAAAACAAAAATCAAAAAAATACAACAGAAATACAATTAATATACAGTGTGCAAATTTAGCAAGTTATGGAGGTAAGGCAATAAAATAGGCTATAGTGCAAAATAATTACAATTTAGTATTAACACTGGAATTATGTGCAAGAGATGATGTGCAAATAGAGATACTGGGGTACAGATGAGCAAAATAAATAACAATATAGGGATGAGGTAGTTGGGGCGGGCTAATTTCAGATGGGCTGTGTACAGGTGCAGTGATCGGTAAGGTGCTCTGACAACTGATGCTTAAAGTTAGTGAGGGAGATAAGTGTCTCCAGCTTCAGAGATTTTTGCAATTTGTTCCAGTCATTGGCAGCAGAGAACTGGAAGGAATTGCGGCCAAAGGAGGTGTTGGCTTTGGGGATGACCAGTGAGATATACCCGCTGGAGCGCAGACTACGGGTGGGTGTTGCTATAGTGACCAATGAGCTAAGATAAGGCGGGGATTTGCCTAGCAGTGATTTATAGATGGCCTGGAGCCAGTGGGTTTGGCGGCGAATATGTAGTGAGGACCAGCCAACAAGAGCGTACAGGTCACAGTGGTGGGTATTATATGGGGCTTTGGAGACAAAACGGATGGCACTGTGATAGACAACATCCAATTTGCTGAGTAGAGTGTTGGAGGCTATTTTGTAAATGACATCGCGAAGTCAAGGATCGGTAGGATAGTCAGTTTTACGAGGGCATGTTTGGCAGCATGAGTGAAGGAGGCTTTGTTGCGAAATAGAAACCGATTCTAGATTTAACTTTGGATTGGAGATTCTTAATGTGAGTCTGGAAGGAGAGTTTACAGTCTAACCAGACACCTAGATATTTGTAGTTGTCCACGTACTCTAGGTCAGACCCGTCTAGAGTAGTGATTCTAGTCGGGTGGGCGGGTGCAAGCAGCGTTCGGTTGAGAGAGCATGCATTTTGTTTTACTAGTGTTTAAGAGCAGTTGGAGGCTACTGAAGGAGTGTTGTATGGAATTGAAGCTTGTTTGGAGGTTTGTTAACACAGTGTCCAATGAAGGGCCAGATGTATACAAAATGGTGTCGTCTGCGTAGAGGTGGATCTGAGAGTCACCAGCAGCAAGAGCGGCGTCATTGATATACACAGAGAAAAGAGTTGGCCCAAGAATTGAACCCTGTGGCACCCCCATAGAGACTGGCATAGGTCCAGACAACAGGCCCTCCGGTTTGACACATTGAACTCTATCTGAGAAGTAGTTGGTGAACCAGGCGAGGCAGTCATTTGAGAAACCAAGGCTATTTAGTCTGCCAATAAGAATGCGGTGGTTGACAGAGTCGAAAGCCTTGGCCAGGTCAATGAAACGGCTGCACAGTACTGTCTATTATCGATCGCGGTTATAATATCATTTAGGACCTTGAGCGTGGCTGAAGTGCACCCATGACCAGCTCGAAACCGGATTGCATAGCGGAGAAGGCACGGTGGGATTCGAAATGGTTGGTGATCTGTTTGTTGACTTGGCTTTCAAAACTTTTGAAAGGCAGGGCAGGATGGATATGGGTCTGTAACAGTTTGGATCTAGAGTGTCACCCCCTTTGAAGAGGGGGATGACCGGCAGCTTTCAATCTCTGGGGATCTCAGGCGTTACGAAAGAGAGGTTGAACAGGCTAGTAATAGGGGTTGCGACAATTTCGCGGCTAGTTTTAGAAAGAAAGGGTCCAGATTGTCTAGTCCAGATGATTTGTAGGGGTCCAGATTTTGCAGCTCTTTTAGAACATCAGCTGTCTGGATTTGTGTGAAGGAGAAGCGGGGGGCATGGGCAAGTTGCAGCGGAGGGTGCAGAGCTGGTGGCCGGGGTAGTGGTAGCCAGGTGGAAAGCATGGCCAGCCGTAGCAAAATGCTTGTTGAAATTCTCGATTATTGTAGATTTATCGGTGGTGATAGTGTTTCCTAGCCTCAGTGCAGTGGGCAGCTGGGAGGAAGTGCTCTTATTTTCCATGGACTTTACAGTGTCCCAAAACTTTTTGGAGTTAGTGCTACAGGATGCAAATTTCTGTTTGAAAAAGTTAGCCTTTGCTTTCCTAACTGCTTGTGTATATTGGTTCCTAACTTCCCTGAAAAGTTGCATATCACGGGGGCTATTTGATGCTAATGCAGTACGCCACAGGATGTTTTGTGCTGGTCAAGGGCAGTCAAGTCTGAGGAGAACCAGGGGCTATATCTGTTCTTAGTTCTGTATTTTTGAATGGGGGCATGTCTATTTAAGATTGAGAGGAAATTACTTTTTAAAGAACAACCAGGCATCCTCAACTGACGGAATGAGATCTATATCCATCCAGGATACCTGGGCCAGGTCAATTAGGAAGGCCTGCTCGCTGAAGTGTTTTTGGGAGCGTTTGACAGTGATGAGGGGTGGTCGTTTGACCGCGGACCCGTCTACGGACGAGGCAATAAGGCAGTGATCGCTGAGATCCTGGTTGAAGACAGCGGAGGTGTATTTAGAGGGTAAGTTAGTCAGGATGATATCTATGAGGGTACCCATGTTTACGGATTTAGGGTTGTACCTGGTAGGTTCGTTGATAATTTGTGCGTGAGGTTGAGGGCATCTAGCTTGGATTGTAGGATGGCTGGGGTATTAAGCATATCCCAATTTAGGTCACCAAGCAGTACGAACTCTGAGGATAGATGGGGGGCAATCAATTCACATATGGTGTCCAGGGCACAGCTGGGGGCTGAGGGGGTCTGTAGCAAGCGGCAACAGTGAGAGATTTATTTCTGGAAAGGTGGATTTTTTAAAGTAAAAGCTCAAACTGTTTGGGCACAGACCTGGATAGTATGATGGAGCTCTGCAGGCTATCTCTACAGTAGATTGCAACTCCACCCCCTTTGGCAGTTCTATCTAGACGGAAAATGTTATAGTTGGGGATGGAAATTTCAGAATTTTTGGTGGCCTTCCTAAGCCAGGATTCAGACACTGCTAGAACATCAGGGTGTGCTAACGCAGTGAATAACTCAAACTTAGGAAGGAGGCTTCTGATATTTATGTGCAGAAAACCAAGACTTTTACGGTTACAGAAGTCAACAAATGATAGCTCCTGGGGAGTAGGAGTGATACTGGGGGCTGCAGGGCCTGGGTTAGCCTCTACATCACCAGAGGAACAGAGGAGGACTAGAATAAGGATACGACTAAAGGCTTTAAGAACTGGTCTTCTAGTGCGTTGGGTACATAGAATAAAGGGGACAGTTCTCCGGGCGTTGTAGAAAAGATTCAGGGCATTATGTACAGAAAAGGATATGGAAGGATATGAGTACAGTTCAGGTAATCCTAAGTGTTGGGTAACAATGAAAGAGATAGCGTCATTGGAGGCATCGATTGAGCCGGTCTCGGCGTGTATGGGCGGAGGAACAAAGGAACTATATGAGACAGTTTGAGAGGGACTAGGGTTCTACATTGAAATTGTATAATAAGAACTAACCCAAACAGCAATAGGCAAGGCATAATTGACATGGGAGAGAGGCATAAAGCAGTCACGTGTTATTAGAGAGAGCTAAGACACAACTGGAAATAGCGATAACGTTTGGGCTAAGACTAAACAGAATAAACAGGACAGAGTACCGTATAAAGGAACAGTCCAGCGAGGCATCAGCTGTGCAGCTGAGTGATCATAAGGTCAGTGAACAGCAATATGTGAGTCCGAGAGCAGTTCAAATTGGTGCTTCAGCACAGCTAGCAGGGGAGCTAGCAGGCTAGCTCAAGGCTAACTGGTGCTTGCTATATGGCAATGGTAATGGTAATCAGCCAACAACAGGTTGCAGCTAGCTAGCTGGTTGTGATGATCCGGCGCTTAGGGTCCAGTGATTCCGGCAGAAAGTCCAATAAGCTATGGGTCGATAGCACGCTGGGTCGATAGCACGCTATGCAGACTGGCCGACGAATTGTCCAGGCTAGCTAGAGCTGGCTGGTGGATAGTGTAGGCCACGGACAATGGTGAAGACGCTAACGGTGACTAATAACAGGTAGCCATTTAGTTGCAGCTAGCTAGCTGGTTGTGATGATCCGGCGCTAGGTCCAGTGATTCCGGCAGAAAGTCCAATAAGCTATGGGTCGATAGCACGCTGGGTCGATAGCACGCTGTGCAGACTGGCCGGATTGTCAGGCTAGCTAGAGCTGGCTGGTGGATAGTGTAGGCCACGGACAGTGGTGAAGACGCTAACGGTAACTAATAGCAGGTAGCCAATTCAGATTGCGGCTACACACGTTTCAGCTTACGGTTCTTGATGAAAGTTATAAAGAAATAATATAATCCTTTCCACGTTGGGTGAGGCGGGTTGCAGGAGAGTATATTTAGTTAAAGAATAAAAGTAAAAAAATTGAGAAATATAGACAAAAAAACAAGAAACGGGATATTTACACAGGACGAAAAATAAAAGCGACCGTACTGCTACGCCATCTTGGAAATAAACTAGATGGGATCAGGGTGGGGTGTGTTACGGTAACTAGATGGGGCAGGGTGGGGTGTGTTACAGTAACTAGATGGGATCAGGGTGGGGTGTGTTACAGTAACTAGATGGGATCAGGGTGGGCGTGTTACAGTAACTAGATGGGATCAGGGTGGGGTGTGTTACAGTAACTAGATGGGATCAGGGTGGGGTGTGTTACAGTAACTAGATGGGATCAGGGTGGGGCGTATTACAGTAACTAGATGGGATCAGGGTGGGGTGTGTTACAGTAACTAGATGGGATCAGGGTGGGGTGTGTTACAGTAACTAGATGGGATCAGGGTGGGGTGTGTTACAGTAACTAGATGGGGCAGGGTGGGGGTGTGTTACAGTAACTAGATGGGATCAGGGTGGGGTGTGTTACAGTAACTAGATGGGATCAGGGTGGGGTGTGTTACAGTAACTAGATGGGATCAGGGTGGGGTGTGTTACAGTAACTAGATGGGATCAGGGTGGGGTGTGTTACAGTAACTAGATGGGG
>NW_025537334.1:0-36748 GCF_020615455.1 Coregonus clupeaformis
GTGTGCTGCCATCTTGTTAGAAGGTAACAGATTTATTTTATTATAGTGATTAAGAGTGACTTTCATTGTGTTCCATGCTGTTTAGCGTCCCCTAGTGGAGCTTTCTGGTACTTAGAATTATGTACGAAAACCCGGAAGTAAAGTTGTTATTATGCACGCGACAAGCAGCTAGAAACAACGTTACTGTACAGTTCTTTCAGTGCAACTATTTCTTGTTACGCGTCAGCCTCGGAAAATATTTGTTTGTAAGTTCAATTCAAGCATATTGCAAGTGATGATAATATTGTTATTGACAGAATTGCTTACTTATCAATGTTAATTGGTTACATTTACTCACGCAAATTGCATTGACTTTCATGGATGCCGTTAGCTGTATTAGTTTGCTCATGCGTCATGTAAAAGAAGTGTAAAACATACTATAGTTTGTTACTGTTTCTAGTGTAATATGCTTTATTATTGTACAGAGGTGTTTGTACATTATTAGAGTAATGAAAGGAGTTGGCTAGTTGTTACTCATAGAGTAATTATCTATTTAGTTGTCGTCATGCCAGATATATGGTAACTTGGCACTTGCTTTGTATTTATGCAACTTTCAACTTGAAATGTATAATGTACAGCTACAGTATGTCAATGTGAATTGAATACTAAAGTATATTATTTTCTGTATTTGCAGTTTCACAACATAAACGTTTTCAATACATTCGTTCAAGAAAAGTCACGCCTTGGAAGTTTTATTGAAGACTCAGTTGTTAGCTATCTGTCTAGTTTTGCACGGGAACGCAATTCCAGGGCAGAATAGTGAAAAAACATCATCACGGGCGGGCTCAAGCACAAGAATAATCGCACGTGGTGGTTATGATTCTATCGTTCATTGGCCAACAAAGCCTCTGATCCTAGGGATGACCAGCAATCTACGATGCAGCAACCAGAGGCAAGTGTTCGACAGAAAGAGGAAGAGGAGCGAGTAAGAGAGATGGAGGAGCCCTCTTCAGCACATTGAGACCAAGTCTCAGTCTACAAGATCAAGGTCATCAAAACAGTCAAGCAGATCCTCAACGGCGAGTTATGCAGCCATCAAAGCACGTGCCAAGGCGGACGCCTAGCGCGTGCTAGAGTCTCCTATGCTGAAAAGGAAGCTTCTGTGATGAAACAAAAGGCGGAACTGGATGCGAGTTTATATGTTCTCCAAGTTGAGAGAACAGCTGCTGCTGCTGGCTGAAGCTGTAGCCTTTGAAGAAGCTGTAGAGTCTGAACGCAGAGAGCTCCACAGAGAACTCAACACAGGGACACAGCCCTTAAGTCCAGTCCAACGTACTCGTGAGTATGTGCAACAACATGCTAGGCCCTACTTTGCTGAAATGCCATTTGGAAGTAGAGACACAAGAGCTTAGTGTTGACCCAGATACAGGCCACAATCCAGAAAGTAGCAAACAACGGAGCATGAGCAGAGACTCTCCGTACAAAAAGAAATGAAAAGCAGCATGGTGGAAAGGAAAAAACAGACCCACTTCCAGTCACCGACACAAAGCTTCCCTGAGTCACAAGTGGCACCAGAACTCACGGGCAAGTACCTCCTGCGCCGTGAGATGGTGAGTTCCGGACTCCTGAAGTTTGATGATCGTCCTGAAAATTATTGGGCATGGAAAGCATCTTTTCTCAATGCGACCAGAGACTTGAATCTATGCAGGGAAGAGTTAGATCTAATTACCAAGTGGCTAGGGGCAGAGTCGTCTGAGCAAGCAAAGAGAATTAGATCTGTCTATATTCTCAATGCAACAGCAGGGCTTAACATGGTCTGGCAACGACTAGAAGAGTGCTATGGTACACCTGAAGTGATCGAGAATGCACTGTTGAAGAAAATTGATGAATTTCCAAAACTGTCTAACAAAGACAATCACAAACTAAGAGAACTGGGTGACATTCTTCTCGAACTGGAGTGTGCTAAAGAAGAAGGGTACCTTCCAGGCCCTCGCTTATCTGGACACATCTCGTGGGGTAAACCCTATAGTAGAGAAACTTCCATTCAGCTTACAAGAGAAATGGATAGCACAGGGATCCAAATACAAGGAGGACTATCGGGTAGCATTCCCACCATTCTCGTTTTCTCGAGATTCATCAGGAACCAGGCGAAAATTAGAAACGACCCCAGCTTCACCCTCTACACCTCAACTACCCAGGTGTCTGTGAAAAATGAGAAACCTGTCAGATACAACAGCAAGACACCTGTGACTGTACACAAAACAGATGTGTCATCTGAGCCCTCAGACCACCAAACCAAACCCAGTAAGACAAAAGGTTAAAAGCCTGACCATCACTGTCCAATACATAACAAGCCTCATCCATCTTAAAAAGTGTCGCGGATTTAGATACAAAACTCTAGATGAGCGCAAAGCATATCTCAAAGAGAATGGCATTTGTTTCCGATGTTGTGGGTCAACTCAGCACAGAGCTAAAGACTGTAAGGTGTCAATCAAGTGCTCCGAGTGTGACAGCGACAGACATCTTGCTGCTCTGCATCCAGGTCCAGCTCCTTCAACGATAGACACCGCTACAGCAGAGAAAGAGCATGGCGGGGAGCAAGGTGAAGATGCTCTTCTATCAGTCACCTCAAAGTGTACCGAGATCTGTGGTGAGGCAGCCAATCCAAGATCATGTTCAAAAATATGCCTAGTCGGAAGCTTATCCAGCTGGGAAAAGAGAGAAAGCTGTCAAAATGTATGCAGTGCTTGATGAACAGAGCAACAAATCTCTGGCCAAGACAGAGTTTTTCAATCTCTTCAACATCAATGACAACTCTGCTCCATACACCATGAAGACCTGTTCTGGGGTAACAGAGACTTCAGGCAGGAGAGCCCGTCAACTTCATGGTGGAGTCTATAGACGGACACAAGCAGCTCACTCTCCCTACTCTGATAGAGTGTGACATGATGCCAGACGATAGAATGGAGATTTCCTCCCCCAGACATTGCGCATCATCATCCCCATCTGCAACCAGTGGCGGACAAAATTCCAGCTGTGGACCCAGACGCTCCCATTCTCCTGCTCTTAGGACGAGACATCTTAAGGGTACACAAGGTACGAGAACAAATCAATGGGCCCCACGACACTCCTTATGCACAGCGACTCGACCTCGGGTGGGTCATCGTGGGGAAGTTTGTCTGGGAACGGCTCACCGACCAGCCAGTGTTAACGTGTTCAGGACAAACATACTTCAAAATGGTCGCACGTCCTATCTGAGCCCTTGCCCTGACATCATCCAGGTGAAAGAGAACTACAGCAGCGTAGATCAGCAACTACATTTCTCTCTCTACAGGGCACTCGAGAGATCCAAGCACAACTGTGAACACAGACAGCCTGGGATGTTCCGTGTTCAACAAAACACAAGACGATGATAAACCAGCACCATCTGTGGAAGACAAAGCTTTCTTGGACATTATGGACAAACAGGTTTTCCAGGATGATGGAAACAACTGGGTGGCTCCACTACCCTTTCGCCCCCACTAGACGTCGTCTTCCTAATAACAGGGAGCAGGCCATGAAGCTGTCTCACATCACTTCGTAGGACTTTAGACAAAAGCCTGACATGAAACTTCAATTTATTGACTTCATGCAAAAAGATGCTGGATAACGACCAAGCTGAACATTCTCCGACACTAGAGGGAGAAAAAGAATGCTGGTATCTGCCAATATTTGGTGTTTACCATCCACAAAAGCCTGAACAAATAAGAGTGGTGTTTGACTCCCAGCGCTGAGTGTCAAGGCGTGTCACTGAACGACGTCCTGCTCAGGGGTCCAGACTTAAACAACACACTCTTGGGCGTCTTAATGCGCTTCGCAAGGATGGCATTGCACTAACGACAGATGTGCAACAAATGTTTTACTGTTTTGGTGTACGTGAGGATCACAGAGATTACTTAAGGTTTCTCTGGTATGAAGACAACAACCCAGATAGAAACATAACTGAGTACAGGATGAAAGTCCATGTATTTGGGAACAGCCCCTCACCAGCGTAGCCATCTACTGCATGAGACGAGCAGCTCTACAGGGTGAGAAGGAATACGGGTCAGAACCCAAGCAGTTTGTAGTGAGGAACTTTTATGTCGATGATGGGCTGATATCAGTAGCTACTCCAGAAGAAGCTATCAACATTATGAGAAAAACACAAGCAATGTTAGCGGAGTCCAACATGAAACTACACAAGATTGCATCCAATAGCAAAACAGTTATGGAAGCCTTCCCCATGGAGGACCGTGCCAAGGACTTAAAAGACTTGGAACTCGGAGTAGATCCTCTCCCTTTTCAACGGAGCCTGGGACTTTCCTGGAACCTGGAAACAGACAGCTTCACATTCCAGGTGTCCCACAATGAGAAGCCTTTTACACGGAGAGGTATCCTGTCCACAGTGAATAGTCTTTATGACCCCCTTGGGTTTGTGGCTCCAATAACAATGCAAGGGAAAGCCTTAATCAGAGAACTCTCTTCTGATCAGAGTGAGTGGGATGCCCCCCTTCCCACAGAAAAAGAAGAGGAATGGAAAATGTGGAAGGAATCTTTGATGGAGTTGGAACATCTGTATATTCAGCGGCCCTACATCCCAGTCTCCTTGTCTACCACTCAAAGAAGAGAGCTGCACATCTTCTCGGATGCCTCTACAGTAGCCATAGGAGCGGTAGCCTATCTGAGAGTTATTGACTCGGAAGGTCAATGCCATGTTGGATTTGTCATGGGGAAATCTAAATTGGCCCTCGACCGCCCACACTATCCCACGCCTAGAACTGTGTGCGGCTGTGCTAGCTGTTGAGATGTATGAACTGATCAGAGACGAAATAGACATTGATGTAAATGCAGCCAAGTTCTACACAGACAGTAAGATAGTTCTCGGTTACATCCACAATGTCACCAAAAGATTTTATGTGTATGTTGCCAATAGGGTAACTCGTATCAGGAAGTCTACCAATCCAGACCAGTGGTGTTACGTAAACACTGACAGCAATCCAGCAGACCATGCAACCAGGCCCATACGAGCCACTCTCTTAAAGCACACCAGTTGGTTCTCAGGTCCCCCTTTTCTGGCTCAAGCAAACTCAAGTGAGTCTGAGACCATCAATTTTGACCTTGTAGAGCCTGGACGCAGACGCAGAGATTCAGCCAGACGTCACTGCCTTCGTCACTAAGGTTTCTGGAGCTCAATTCGGCTCTCATCGCTTTGAGAGGTTCTCGAACTGGAAAGCTCTCAATCGAGCCACAGCACGACTCATTCATGTTGCCAGATCCTTTCACAAAAGTGCGGACGACAACAACTGCAGAGGCTGGCATCAGTGTAAAAAACCATGCAGTACAAGTGAGTTGTCACAAGCCAAAACAGCAATCATTCACTGTGTGCAACATGAAGCCTTCAAAGAGGAATTCAAATGCCTTGAGAAAGGAAAAGAGTTACCAAAACAAAGTACACTCAAAAAGCTGAACCCAGTGATTGATGAGGATGGGTTGCTGAGGGTGGGAGGCCGATTATCCTCTGCCGACCTGTCACAAGACGAAAAAAACATCCTCTCATCATCCCACGGACGCATCATGTCGCCACTCTGCTGGTAAGACATTATCACGAGCAAGTGGCTCACCAGGGCCGTCATTTTTCAGATGGAGCTATTCGAGCAGCAGGCTTCTGGATTATTGGGAGCAAACATCTGGTCTCTGGTATCATCCACAAGTGTGTCACCTGCCGTAAGGTTAGAGGAAAGTCAGTTGACCAAAAGATGGCGGACTTACCTGCAGACAGACTCACATCAGAGCCACCATTCACCAGTGTTGGACTTGATGTGTTTGGACCATGGAATGTCATAACTCGTCGCACTAGAGGTGGTAGTGCAGACTCCAAGCGCTGGGCGGTACTCTTTACATGTATGTCTACTAGAGCAGTCCATATTGAGCTCATCGAATCCATGTCCACATCCAGCTTCATCAACGCGCTGAGGCGTTTTTTCTCTATCCGCGGTCCAGCAAAAGTGCTACGATCTGATCGAGGTACAAACTTTATAGGTGCCTGCAGGGAACTGGGGATCGACACAAATGACTCAGAGTTGACTAAATACCTCTCAGACAAGGGATGTACTTGGATATTTAATCCCCCACACTCGTCTCATATGGGTGGTTCTTGGGAGAGACTCATTGGGGTTGCCAGACGTATCCTTGATGCTATGCTGTTTCAGACGGGCTCCACTCGTCTCACACGAGGTCTTGAGCACTCTTATGTCTGAAGTTATGGCAATAATCAATGCGAGACCCCTAGTGTCAGTGTCAACCGATCCTGACATGCCTGCCATTCTTACACCCTCAATGTTACTGACACAAAAGACCAACGCTACCTCAGCCCCTTCTGGATATTTCCACATGAACGATCTTCATGGAAAACAGTGGAAGCAAGTCCAGTGTCTCGCTGACACTTTTTGGAAAAGGTGGAGACAGGAGTACCTGACAACACTGCAGAGACGCAGAAAATGGACAGCAGAAAAGCCAAATGTGAAAGTGGGAGATGTTGTCTTATTGAAAGACAGTCAGACGCACAGAAATGACTGGCCAGTCGGACTTGTGGTCAAAACCTTTCCCAGTACTGACGGAAAGGTCAGGAAAGTAGAACTAAAGGTTGTCAAGCAAGGGATTGCTAAGGTGTTTCTGAGACCAATCTCAGAGATTGTTGTTCTTCTTTCTGAAGCATCCTAGAGGAGAAATATTTTATTTCATAGTGGCACAATCTCATTATACCAGGCGGGGGAGTGTGCTGCCATCTTGTTAGAAGGTAACAGATTTATTTTATTATAGTGATTAAGAGTGACTTTCATTGTGTTCCATGCTGTTTAGCGCCCCCTAGTGGAGCTTTCTGGTACTTAGAATTATGTACGAAAACCCGGAAGTAAAGTTGTTATTATGCACGCGACAAGCAGCTAGAAACAACGTTACTGTACAGTTCTTTCAGTGCAACTATTTCTTGTTACGCTTCAGCCTCGGAAAATATTTGTTTGTAAGTTCAATTCAAGCATATTGCAAGTGATGATAATATTGTTATTGACAGAATTGCTTACTTATCAATGTTAATTGGTTACATTTACTCACGCAAATTGCATTGACTTTCATGGATGCCGTTAGCTGTATTAGTTTGCTCATGCGTCATGTAAAAGAAGTGTAAAACATACTATAGTTTGTTACTGTTTCTAGTGTAATATGCTTTATTATTGTACAGAGGTGTTTGTACATTATTAGAGTAATGAAAGGAGTTGGCTAGTTGTTACTCATAGAGTAATTATCTATTTAGTTGTCGTCATGCCAGATATATGGTAACTTGGCACTTGCTTTGTATTTATGCAACTTTCAACTTGAAATGTATAATGTACAGCTACAGTATGTCAATGTGAATTGAATACTAAAGTATATTATTTTCTGTATTTGCAGTTTCACAACATAAACGTTTTCAATACATTCGTTCAAGAAAAGTCACGCCTTGGAAGTTTTATTGAAGACTCAGTTGTTAGCTATCTGTCTAGTTTTGCACGGGAACGCAATTCCAGGGCAGAATACCCTGTGTCCATGTTTCTCCCACTTGCCTGTGTCCCACTTTGATTTTCTTACTGTCTGAAAAAATAATCAAAACACCAATACAAATATATACATACATATACATATATTTTAAAACAGTATGTAAGTCTATATCACCTGGTATCTTTCTTCACACTGCTGTGGTGTAGACAGGTATACTGTATGTTGTGTCAGTGGGCTATTCCACATAAACTACTGTCACATCACTGACCTTTTATACCTTTTAAAGGAAGAACAAAAACTGTATACAGCAGTGTGTTTACTTGAACTCCAATGACACCAACAATTAAATTGTCATGGTTTGACTCTCAGCCTCCCGTGGGTGGTTAGGTTAGTGCAGTGCCAGCTCAGCCAATAAGTGACATAATTCCCCCCGTCCCCCCTGGCAACCAAAAAACAACTGCTAAATGTTCTCCCTGCCCCACTGCAAAATGTGCATAACTGCACATTTCTCTCATGAACAATAATACCTGAAAATACAAAGGGATCAACAACATTGCATTCACTCTATATTACTGTATGACAAAGTGAAAAGAAAGAAGCCTGTGTTAAAAAATCCACTCCAAACCATCCATTCTGTTTGCAACAAGGCTGTTAAGTAATACCGCAAGACAACATAGCAAATATATAAATGTTTTCGCCTAAATTAAAAACTACAGGGTTGGGTCAAATATAACACAACACAGAGTGAAACACTATTTTCAATTGTGGTATGGGTATTCTTGTCATCAGAATGGACTGGGGAGTTTGTCATGATCAAAATAAATATGAAAGGAGCAAAGCCCAGGTAAAAGATAGAGGAAACCCCACTTCAGTCTTCTGAAAACCTAACCCTGAGATCGTTTTATTTTTTCAGTTTAACTTTTAATACCAAAGACACACAAGAATGGCTTTCCAATAGGCGGTTTAGTGTTCCTGAGTGGTATAGTCTCAGTCCTGACTGACATTTTGCTTGAAAATCAGAGACAAGGTTTGAGTATTGCTGTCCATCAATGATTCCCAACGAAATGTAATGAGCTTGAGCAACTTTTATATATGTTGCTCTAAGAGTTCCTTCCCTCTGTGTGTGTGTGTGCGTGTGCGTGTTAGTAAGCCATGAACAAAAAGTGTATTAAATAAATGTACCATTGCTTCTTGCATCATTAAAGGATCAATTTAATTTTAGAATACTTCATGGTCGAATTGCTGCAAAGAAACCATTACTAAAGGACACCCATAAGAAGAAGAGACTTGCTTGGGCCAAGAAACATGAGCAATGAACATTAGACCGGAGGAAATCTGTCCTTTGGTCTGATGAGTCCAAATGTTAGATTTTTGGTTCCAACCGCCGTGTCTTTGTGAGAGGCAGAGTAGGTGAACGGATGATCTCCGCATGTGTGGTTCCCACCGTGAAGCGTGGGTGAGGAGGTATGATATGGGGGTGCTTTGCTGGTGACACTGTCAGTGATTTATTTAGAATTCAAGGCACACTTAACTTTTCAGAACTGCAGCCAGATAATGAAACCTCTGCGCCACCAAGGGATAGCTGTGGTATTGCAGGTTTTTTTCAGTCTATGTATACTGAACAAGAATATAAATGCAACATATAAAGTGTTGGTCTCATGTTTCATGAGCTGAAATAAAAGTTCCCAGAAATGTTCCATACGCACAAAATGCTTATTTCTATCAAACTGTGTGCACAAATTTGTTTACATCCCTGTTAGTGAGCATTTCTCCTTTGCCAAGATAATCCATCCACCTAACAGGTGTGGCATATCAAGAAGCTGATTAAACAGCACAATCATTCACAGGTGCACCTTATGCTGGGGACAATAAAAGGCCACTCTGAAATGTGCAGTTTTGTCACATAACACAATGCCACAGATGTCTCAAATTTTAAGGGAGCGTGCAATTGTCATGCTGACTGCAGGAATATCCACCAAAGCTGTTGCCAGAGAATTGAATGTTCATTTCTTTACCTCCACATCCGGCTTCTTCACCTGCAGGATTGTCTGAGACCAGCCACCCGGACAGCTGATGAAACTGGAATTAAATATAATGGAGTGAATGGAACGGTATCAAACACATGATGTGTTTGATACCATTCCATTTACTCCATTCCAGCCATTATTATGAGCCATTCTCCCCTCAGCAGCCTCCACTGGTTTGCAGAATTTCTGCACACACTGTCAGAAACTGTCTCAGGGAAGCTCATCTGCGTGCTCGTCGTCCTCACCAGGGTCTTGACCTGACTGCAGTTCAGTGTAGTAACCGACTTCAGTGGGCAAATGCTCACCTTCGATGGCTACTGGCACGCTGGAGAAGTGTGCTCTTCACAGATTAATCCTGTACCGGGCAGATGGCGAGCGACGCTCTGGCGTCTGGGCGAGCGGTTTGCTGATGTCAACGTTGTGAACAGAGCGCCCAATGGTGGCAGTGGGGTTATGGGTATGGGCAGGCATAAGCTACAGGCAATTAAAATTGCATTTTATCTATGGCAATTTTAATGCACAAAGATACCGTGACGAGAGCCTGAGGCCTATTGTCGTGCCATTCATCCGCCGCCATCATCTAATGTTTCAGCGTGATAATGCACGGCCCCATGTACACAATTCCTGGAAGCTGAAAATGTCCCAGTTCTTCCATGGCCTGCATACTCACCAGACATGTCACCCACTGAGCATGTTTGGGATACTCTGGATCAACGTGTACAAGAGCGTGTTCCAGTTCCCGCCAATTTCCAGAAACTTCACACAGCCATTGAAGAGGAGTGGGCCACATTCCACAGGTACTAATCAACAGCCTGATGAACTCTATGTGAAGGAGATATGACGCGCTGCATGAGGCAAATGGTGGTCACACCAGATACTGACTGGTTCTGATCCATGCCCATACCATTTTTTAAAAAGGAATCTGTGACCAACAAATGTACAGTGGGGAGAACAAGTAATTGAAACACTGCCGATTTTGCAGGTTTTCCTACTTACAAAGCATGTAGAGGTCTGTAATTTTTATCATAGGTACACTTCAACTGTGAGAGACGGAATCTAAAACAAAAATCCAGAAATTCACATTGTATGATTTTTAAGTAATTAATTTGCATTTTATTGCATGACATTAGTATTTGATACATCAGAAAAGCAGAACTTAATATTTGGTACAGAAACCTTTGTTTGCAATTACAGAGATCATACGTTTCCTGTAGGTCTTGACCAGGTTTGCACACACTGCAGCAGGGATTTTGGCCCACTCCTCCATACAGACCTTCTCCAGATCCTTCCGTTTTCGGGGCTGTCGCTGGGCAATGCGGACTTTCAGCTCCCTCCAAAGATTTTCTATTGGGTTCAGGTCTGGAGACTGGCTAGGCCACTCCAGGACCTTGAGATGCCTCTTACAGAGCCACTTCTTAGTTGCCCTGGCTGAGTGTTTCGGGTCGTTGTCATGCAGGAAGACCCAGCCACGACCTATCTTCAATGCTCTTACTGAGGGAAGGAGGTTGTTGGCCAAGATCTCGCAACACATGGCCCCATCCATCCTCCCCTCAATACGGTGCAGTCGTCCTGTCCCCTTTGCAGAAAAGCATCCCCAAAGAATTATGTTTCCACCTCCATGCTTCACGGTTGGGATGGTGTTCTTGGGGTTGTACTCATCCTTCTTCTTCCTCCAAACAAGGCGAGTGGAGTTTAGACCAAAAAGCTCTATTTTTGTCTCATCAGACCACATGACCTTCTCCCATTCCTCCTCTGGATCATCCAGATGGTCATTGGCAAACTTCAGACGGGCCTGGACATGCGCTGGCTTGAGCAGAGGGACCTTGCGTGCGCTGCAGGATTTTAATCCATGACGGCGTAGTGTGTCACTAGTGGTTTTCTTTGAGACTGTGGTCCCAGCTCTCTTCAGGTCATTGACCAGGTCCTGCTGTGTAGTTCTGGGCTGATCCCTCACCTTCCTCATGATCATTGATGCCCCACGAGGTGAGATCTTGCATGGAGCCCCAGTCCGAGTATGATTGACCGTCATCTTGAACTTCTTCCATTTTCTAATAATTGCACCAACAGTTGTTGCCTTCTCACCAAGCTGCTTGCCTATTGTCCTGTAGCCCATCCCAGCCTTGTGCAGGTCTACAATTTTATCCCTGATGTCCTTACACAGCTCTCTGGTCTTGGCCATTGTGGAGAGGTTGGAGTCTGTTTGATTGAGTGTGTGGACAGGTGTCTTTTATACAGGTAACGAGTTCAAACAGGTGCAGTTAATACAGGTAATGAGTGGAGAACAGGAGGGCTTCTTAAAGAAAAACGAACAGGTCTGTGAGAGCCGGAATTCTTAATGGTTGGTAGGTGATCAAATACTTATGTCATGCAATAAAATGCAAATTATTACTTAAAAATCATACAATGTGATTTTATGGATTTTTGTTTTAGATTCCATCTCTCACAGTTGAAGTGTACCTATGATAAAAATTACAGACCTCTACATGCTTTGTAAGTAGGAAAACCTGCAAAATCGGCAGTGTATCAAATACTTGTTCTCCCCACTGTATATTCGTATTCCCAGTCATGTGAACTCCATAGATTAGGGCCTAATGAATTTATTTCAATTGACTGATTTCCTTATATGGACTGTAACTCAGTCAAATTGTTGCATGTTGAATAAATTAAAAAAATCTGTGTATTTTTTGGGGGAACAAATAGTTACTTTGGAGGTGACTACAACTACACTGAACAAAAACATATATTTGCAACTCAATATTAGGAAGGTGTTAATGTTTTTGGAATAAGGAACAGTCACTATTCCTGTTGTTCACAGGAGTTACAAAAACTCAGCTCATTGCTATGCAATGAAAATGCAATTATCAAAGTATTATGTAACATACTAATAAAATGTTGCTCCAAAAGTAATTACAGTTTTATTACACAGGCAAAAGAACAGTTCAATGTTAAGTGTAGCTGAGAATACTAACAGTAACAAAATATGGCTATTAAGTGTTGAAATGGCACCCTTTTATCTTTAAAGGATGGATGGAATACATTGACCCTTACTGGATTATATGGGTCAAACATATCTCACAGTGACCCTGGACAAACAAGACGCCTAACCTCAAAAAAGGTATCTGGCCATCTGTCAGCTAGCTAGCACACAGATATCATGTTACATTAAACAGTTGGCCGTCAGATAACATGACATGCATTCAGATTCATGACCGAATTTTGTTTGTTTTCATTTTACAGTATTTCCCGAGATGTATCTTTCAAAATGTCAAACAATCATCATGCTTGTACTGTATGTACCGTACAGACCCATTTTCCATTAGTGATGGATGTAATGGTGCCATGTCGGCTATAAGTTGGGCTTATCTTTTACACATTTACATTGGTATATTCACTGTTGTCAATCAATCAAGACGGTTTTGTATGTCTTGATTTGTTACATACTTGGATAAGGCAGAAGTGTCAATTTAAGTAATGAAGAGGAAGTCATGAACTTCTTGTTTTTATTTATTTAACTACAACTACTACTACTACTACTACTACTACTACTAATAATAATAATAATAATAATATACAACATTTGTAAAGTGCTTTTCATTACAAGAATGATCTCAAAGTGCATAAAATAAAAGATGAACTAAAAACATTTTAAAAAAATAATATTGATTTATAACCATATCATGAACCAATCAAAGTCAAGGAGGAAGGGAAGGCCAGCCGATAAAGATACATCTTAAGGCCTGATTTAAAGCCCCAACAGTCTGAGGAGCCCTGAGATTGTCAGGAAGGGAGTTCCAAAGATGTGGTGCTTGGGAGGAAAATAAACAGTCCTCCATTCTGTGGAGCCAGGTCCTGGGTGCATGGAGCAGTTTGGCGTGGCTTGAACTTAGGGTGCGTGGAGGTTCATAGGGGAGAGTACGTCTGATAGGTAGGAGGGTTTGATGCCATTTAGGGCTTTGTACACAAGGATCATTTTAAGTCAATTCTTTGAGAGACATGGAACCAATGGAGATCAGCAAGTGAATAGAAGGTAAATGACAATATTTCACAAATTAGCAAATTATTTCTGCCGTCCTCACCCCCATTCATTATTGCAACTAGCCTATAAGTAACAAAACACACAAGTCAACAATACAAAAATCTAACAATCAGGACAGAAAAGGTCACACTAATGTTTGGTTAATCTTTTAGGGTAGAGACCTACAGGTAGTATGTTTTTAAAAGCCTGTCTGATTTTAGCCATCCTAACTCCATACACAATAGGATTAAAAAGTGGCTGGCACATCAGAAAGTACACTGATAAAATAGTGTGAAGCACAGTTGGAACATTTCTCATAGGCCTATCAAATCTACTCTGGAGCAGAGTTAAGAAACAGCCGAAAGCGAAGTTGAGCATTGAGGCCAGATGAGGAATACAGGTTCTGAAAGCTTTCTGTCTGGCGTTGATGGAAGATTTCAAACAAATAGTCAGAATTTTAATATAAGAGGACATAATAGTAATTAAAGTGACAACGACATTCAACACAATTACACAGAGTCCATAGATGTTATTAACTGTCGTGTCTGAAGTTGAACAGGCAAGTTTCACTACCACGTAGTTGTCACAATATACTTTGTCTATAATGTTTCCACACAATTGCAAACGAATAGTTAAAGACAGTACTATGGTAATTGTTACAAAAGTGTACAACCATATTACACAAATTAAAATACACACCCTGTTGGGTGTCATGATGACGTTATACTGTAGTGGGTAACATATAGCAAGGTACCTGTCATAGGACATGACTGCTAAATTGCTGAATTCAATAGATGCATACGTGTACATGCAAAAGATCTGTAGGTAACAGTACACAGGGGAAACTGCATGGACATCTGTAACCAAATTAGTCATGAGAGCAGGAAATAAAGCAGTGCTACCATACAACTCATTCACAAACAAACTGCACAGAAACAGATACATGGGTTCATGAAGGCTTCTCTCCATACATATAACCACAATAAGCACTGTGTTCGCAAAAACTATGGAGACGTATAACACAGTTACTAAAATGAAATACAAGTACTTTAAGTGTCCACTATCACTATATCCAGCTAGTATAAATGACGTGAATTGTGTTGAGTTCTCCATTTTCCTAATAGTACCTATAGAAGTATTTGTAGATATATTTGCTTCACAAGACAAGGATAACAGTGTCTATTAGGTGAAACTATCAATTTCTTATTGACATCGCATAATTGCATCATTCTTAGAATTGCCATCAATTATCAAGACTGTTTTCATTATTGCAACAGTATTAGTCTTCAAAGTGATTCCATAGGCATCACCATGGAAAAAAGTGTTACCTGTGGCTGTAATGGACATTGAGTAGACCATACAGCAAAATAATTTATCCCTAGAGTAGTTCAATAATTTTCATATTTTTGACACTCAGTTTACCAGTCTTTCCTCTACTGTTACACTTACAAACACTCCAATCATAGTGTGAGAATCAAACAGGAAGCGAGTCGTGCAGAGATGTGGTGTGGTAACACTCATCATAAATCACAAACATCTCCCCACCAGAGACCAGGGTTCAATCCCTGTGTCCATGTTTCTCCCACTTGCCTGTGTCCCACTTTGATTTTCTTACTGTCTGAAAAAATAATCAAAACACCAATACAAATATATACATACATATACATATATTTTAAAACAGTATGTAAGTCTATATCACCTGGTATCTTTCTTCACACTGCTGTGGTGTAGACATAGGTCTACTGTATGTTGTGTCAGTGGGCTATTCCACATAAACTACTGTCACATCACTGACCTTTTATACCTTTTAAAGGAAGGACAAAAACTGTATACAGCAGTGTGTTTACTTGAACTCCAATGACACCAACAATTAAATTGTCATGGTTTGACTCTCAGCCTCCCGTGGGTGGTTAGGTTAGTGCAGTGCCAGCTCAGCCAATAAGTGACATAATTCCCCCCGTCCCCCCTGGCAACCAAAAAACAACTGCTAAATGTTCTCCCTGCCCCACTGCAAAATGTGCATAACTGCACATTTCTCTCATGAACAATAATACCTGAAAATACAAAGGGATCAACAACATTGCATTCACTCCATATTACTGTATGACAAAGTGAAAAGAAAGAAGCCTGTGTTAAAAAATCCACTCCAAACCATCCATTCTGTTTGCAACAAGGCTGTTAAGTAATACCGCAAGACAACATAGCAAATAAATAAATGTTTTCACCTAAATTAAAAACTATAGGGTTGGGTCAAATATAACACAACAGAGTGAAACACTATTTTCAATTGTGTTATGGGTATGCTTGTCATCAGAATGGACTGGGGAGTTTGTCATGATCAAAATAAATATGAAAGGAGCAAAGCCCAGGTAAAAAGATAGAGGAAACCCCACTTCAGTCTTCTGAAAACCTAACCCTGAGATCGTTTTATTTTTCAGTTTAACTTTTAATACCAAAGACACACAAGAATGGCTTTCCAATAGCGGTTTAGTGTTCCTGAGTGGTATAGTCTCAGTCCTGACTGACATTTTGCTTGAAAATCAGAGACAAGGTTTGAGTATTGCTGTCCATCAATGATTCCCAACGAAATGTAATGAGGTTGAGCAACTTTTATAAATGTTGCTCTAAGAGTTCCTTCCCTCTGTGTGTGTGTGTGTGTGCGTGTTAGTAAGCCATGAACAAAAACGTTTATTAAATAAATGTACCATTGCTTCTTGCATCATTAAAGGATCAATTTAATTTTAGAATACTTCATGGTCGAATTGCTGCAAAAAAAACACTACTAAAGGACACCCATAAGAAGAAGAGACTTGCTTGGGCCAAGAAACACGAGCAATGAACATTAGACTGGAGGAAATCTGTCCTTTGGTCTGATGAGTCCAAATCTTAGATTTTTGGTTCCAACCGCCGTGTCTTTGTGAGAGGCAGAGTAGGTGAACGGATGATCTCCGCATGTGTGGTTCCCACCGTGAAGCTTGGAGGAGGAGGTATGATATGGGGGGTGCTTTGCTGGTGACACTGTCAGTGATTTATTTAGAATTCAAGGCACACTTAACCAGCATGTCTACCACAGCGATACGCCATCCCATCTGGTAAGGGCTATTTGACCAAGAAGGAGAGTGATGGAGTGCTGCATCAGATGACCTGGCCTCCACAATCACCCTACTTCAACCCAATTGAGATGGTTTGGGATGAGTTGGACCGTAGAGTGACGGAAAAACAGCCAACAGGTGCTCAGCATATGTGGGAACTCCTTCAAGACTGTTGGAAAAGCATTCCAGGTGAAGCTGGTTGAGAGAATGCCAAGCGTGTGCAAAGCTGTCTTCAAGGCAAAGGGTGGCTACTTTGAAGAATCAAAAATATATTTTGATTCGTTTATTTTGAACACTTTTTTTGGTTACTACATGATTCCATATGTGTTATATCATAGTTTTGATGTCTTCGCTATTATTCTAAAATGTAGAAAATAGTAAAAATAAAGAAAAGCCCTTGAATGAATAGGTGTGTATAAACGTTTGACTGGTAGTGTATATATTAAAACAGGATGTAAGTCTGTATCACCTGGTGTCTTTCTCCAGACTGATGTGGTGTAGACATAGGACTACTGTATGTTCTATGTCATAGGACATGACTGCTAAATTGCTGAATTCAATAGATGCATATGTGTACATGCAAAAGATCTGTAGGTAACAGTACACAGTGGAAACTGCATGGACATCTGTAACCAAATGAGTCATGAGAGCAGGAAATAAAGAAGGTATGATATGGTACTGTATATTTCTTATTTTATAGGCAGGCATGTGAACAAAATTGATTTGCTTTTTTACCAAAGGGCCAGGGCCCCAGGGGACTGGCAATTCCCATTTTGGACACGACTCATATCGTGATTAATGTGTCTATCACATTTCAGGAGAAGACCCAGATGCAGACAGTGTCGAAGTAACAAAAGTTTATTACAAAAACAGGGGGCAGGCAAACAACAGGTCAAGGGCAGGCAGAGGTCAGTAATCCAGATCAGATTCCAAAAGGTACAGAATGGCAGGCAGTCTCAGGGTCAGGGCAGGCAGAGGTCAATAATCCAGGGTGGTGTGACAAGGTACAGAACGGCAGGCAGGCTCAGGGTCAGGGCAGGCAGAATGGTCAAAACAGGTACTTGAGAAAGACAGGAGCAAGGGGAAAAGCGCTGGTATGCTTGATGAAACAAAACGAACTGGCAACAGACAAACAGAGAACACAGGTATAAATACACTGGGGATAAATGGGAGAGACGGGGCGACACCTGGAGGGGGGTGGAGCCAATCACAAAGACAGGTGAAACCGATCTGGGTGTGACAGTACTCCCCCAATGTCTCGGATTCCGGGGGTGTAGCCGCGGGGCTATAGTGGCGTGACAGCGCATCTGGCTTGACATTCTTGGATCCCGGTCGGTATGAGAGGGAGAAGTTGAACCGGGTGAAAAGCAGGGCCCACCTAGCTTGCCTGGAATTTAGGTGCTTGGTGGTGCGGAGATATTCCAAGTTCTTGTGGTCTGTCCACACAATGAATGGATGTTGCGCCCCCTCCAGCCAGTGCCCCCACTCCTCCAATGCCATCTTCACCGCGAGAAGCTCACGATTCCCCATGTCGTAATTCCTCTCCGTGGTGTTGAGGCGATGGGAGAAGAAGGCACAGGGATGTAACTTGAGGTCCAGGGCCAAATGCTGGGACAGGACCGCCCCCACTCTGTCATCCGAAGCATCAGCCTCCACCACGAACTGGCGGGATGGGTCAGGATGAACCAAGATGGGAGCAGTGGTGAAATGATGTTTGAGGTCCCAGAACGACTGGTCAGCAGCTGGGGACCATGTGAACGGAACCTTCGGAGAGGTGAGTGCAGACAGGGGGGAAGCTAGGGTACTGTAACCCTGGATAAAGTTGGCGAACCCCAGGAATAGTTGCAGCTGCACTCTGGACGTAGGCTGGGGCCAATCCACCACCGCTCTCACCTTCCCGGGATCCATCTGTACACTCTCTGCTGCGATGATGTAGCCCAGGAATGGGATAGTGGAGCGATGGAATTTGCATTTCTCCGCTATCACAAAAAGCTGGTTCTCCAGGAGGCGTTGGAGGACCTGTCGGACGTGAAGCACGTGTTCTTGGGCGGAGCGGGAGAAGACGAGGATGTCATCGAGGTAGATGAAGACGAACTGGTTCAACATGTCGCAGAGAACATAATTAACCAGGGCCTGGAACATAGCTGGAGCATTGGTAAGGCCAAATGGCATGACCAGATACTCGTAGTGACCGCTGGCCATGTTGAAGGTAGTCTTCCACTCATCCCCCTCCCGTATCCACATCAGGTGGTAGGCATCCCATAGGTCCAGCTTGGAAAACACGTTGGCCCACTGGAGGCAGAAGGACGGATGAACCCGGCAGCTAGGGAGTCCTCAATGTAGGTCTCCATAGCCTTGGTCTCCAGTCCCGACAGCGAGTACAGTCGTCCCCGGGGCGGAGTGGTGCCTGGGCGAAGATCGATTCCGCAGTTGTAGGGCTCGTAGCCCGTAACAAATAGGGAGACAACGTGAAGATAAGGAATAACAAAATATATTTATTAACTAAAGCAAACTATATACAATTAACAATGGTGTGTGTGTAGTCAGTAATCAGTAGTGTAAGTGAGTGGATGCGTGCATAGATGTGATAATGAGGAGTGTTGAAAGGTGCCAAAGCAAACAAACAAAAACAGCCAAAGCCCCCCCACCCCCCCACCCCACATAAAACCGGGGACCACCAAGGACCCCGGAACACCACACCAGCCACACATAAAACCGGGGACCACCAAGGATCCCGGAACACCACACCAGCCATACATACATACAACAAACAAAATACTGCCCTGGTTACTCGATCCCACTGCCCCAGCCAACCTTGTTCTCCCCAGACCTCAGCAACCTTTCGCACAAGAAGCAACCTTTAAGAGGAAAGAAGAAAACGAGAACACCAGGGAACAGAAAACAGGAGCAACATGACAACCCAAAATATACAAAATAAACAGTAGTCAGTCACGTGGACGACACGCATACGCTCGAGGACCACGCGTATGAGAAAACGAATCTGGTCCTATTGATCGGTGGACATGCACTGATCAATAGGACCAGATTCGTTCAGGACCTGGGCGCACGAGAGAGCGTGTCAGCAACAACATTATCAGTGCCCATGATGTGCCACACATCGAGATGGAAGGCCTGTAAAACAAACACCATCTCATTATCGTCTGGTTGGGACACATCATAGACCTCAAGAAGGTGAGAGGGTTATGGTCAGTGTGGACCACAATAGGTACTACACCTGACCCGACATTCACCTCGAAGTGTTTTAGCGTCTATATGAGTACTAGCGCTTCTTTTACCACCACAGATTAGTACTGATAACGGTAAAATTTCTTGGAAAAGAAACATGCCTATCAATGCTGGACACATCTGCTTGCAGCAGGACTTGGACTTGCTTGGACAGGACAAATCCACGCAAGGAGCAGCCAGCACCGGAGTTGAAATAAGTAACCTCTTTGCATCCAGACCAGATGTAAACCGCCTTAGCTTTCAGCAAATCTGTCAGGAGTGACTACGGTAGAGAAGTTCTTACAGAAACTACGGTAATAACCAATGATTCCCAAAAGAAACGCATCAGTTCCTTTTTAGTAGTTGGCGGTGGAAAAGCATCAATAGCTACTACTTTAGCCCGAACAGGACACACTTCACCCTGCTCAACCACCTTAACAAGGTACGTAATGGTTGCATGAGCAAACTCACACTTAGCCAGATTGATAGTGAGGCGACCGCCGCCAGGCGGTCGAAAACAAGGCTTGAATACGGGACAGATGCTCCTATTCATAAGACGTTGAAAAGTGGCAGGTGCATTACGCAGGCCGAAACTCATAACCGAATACGAGTACAGACCAGAGGGTGTAATAAAGGCAGCGATTTCCATGTGCCCTACTCGTCAGTGGCACCTGCCAACAGCCCCTTTAACAGGTCAACCTTGCTCACAAATTTAGCTGCTCCGACCTGATCAACGCAGTCCTCCATCCGAGGAAGAGGAAATTAATCTGGCTTAGTGACACTGTTTATTTTACGGTAATCCGTACAAAAATCCTGGTTGTCCTATCCGGTTTACTGACCAAGATACAGGGAGAAGCCCAGCTAGAGAAAGAAGGTTCTGCAAAATCACTCTCCAGCATGTACCTTATCTCAGCATCCAGACAACGCCGTTTCTCTGAATAAACTCTATAGAACCGCTGACGGATGGGGTCAGCATCCCCAACGTCAATATCGTGTTCTATTAAGTTTGTACGAGTAGGTGTATCAGAAAACAAAACTGGAAAACGCTGAATCAGACCAACCAACTCGTCTCTCCTATCAGCAGGTAGATGAGTGAGAAGGCTATCCCCCCAAAAATGTTCAATCTACCCTGCAGTACATAATCGTTGGGACCAGGGACATCCTCCTCACCATGCATGGACTTAGCATGACAAAAAGAAGAACCCAGCGATGTAACAGTACTGGCCAAAAGAACAGGTTTACCGTCTCTCTGCGTACTCACTCTTGGCCCCAGAGGAACATGTGTAATTGGGTTTTAGCAGATTTACATGGCACAGTTGATGCGCTTTCCGCCATTACGGAGTGGCAATTAGATCGTTTTGCTCAGTGCACTGGTGCACAACCGTATATGGACTTTGAAACTTGCCGTGAAAAGGAGAACCAACAATTGGCAGCAGAGCAAGAACCTGGTCACCTGGACTAAAGTGACGAGGCTCAGCTCGCGATCAAATATGCCTTTCATCTCTTTAGCCATCTCACCAGCAGCGTACAGGCATCACCGGAAATCAAATACATAAGATAAGAGACTGAGGTGGCTCAGGATACTTCCAGTCATCCTGGAGCACCGCTAGAAATCCACGAACACTGTGTCTGAACACTAGGTCATTTGGACTGAAACCCGTGCTCTCCTGTGAAACCTCCCTGGTGGCTAACAGTAACTAAGGCAACCCCTCCTCCCAATCCTTATCCATCTATGTACATTAAGCTCTCAACAAAAAAGTGTTTGATGGAAATGTTCCAGTTCTCCTTGACTCTGCAGCGTGATAGGCGCTAGCCAAATTATGTTTAATATGGACCTGTTCCAGAACCTGACCAAAGAGATTAGAGGTGAAATTAGAACCTTGATCACTCTGAATGACCTTAGGGATTCCAAACAGTGAGAAACTGAGTCAAAGCTTTTAGCACAGACTTAGTCGTGATAGACCGGAGAGGATAGGCAGCAGGAAACCTAGTGGTCTGACACATCACAGTGAACAGGTAACTACTACCATTCTTAGAGCGAGGCAGAGGGCCAACAGTCAATAATCAGATACTCAAAAGGTTGGCTGAGTACGGGAATAGGAAACAGCGGTACTGGCTTAATAGCTTGATTAGGTTTACCCGTTAATTGACAGGTGTGACAGGTTTTGATGAACGCAGAAACATCCCTCTTTAACCTAGGCCAAAAGAAATGTCTCAGTATGCGATTGTTGGTGTTCTTCACGCCCAGATGTCCAGCAACATTGTTGTGGGAAGTTTTCTGCACCAACTCACAAAGCTTAACTGGTACCACAACCTGACTAATTGCCTCCCCCACAAAACTACTACCATGAGGCACCCATTTTCTCATCAGGACATCATCCTGGAGAGAATAGCCATGGACGACATCTCCCAACTGTTCCACAGGCACAATTTTGTCACGCAACTCTTCTAATGTAGGGTCAGCCTGTTGCTCTTTGATTAGATCAGAGCGAGGCACACATAATGGGAAAACAGGGAAAGTAATGACAGATTTCTTTGTACCATCATCATTAGCCGGCGCTGTGACCAGGTCACCACGGCTCATGGAACACGTCACTATGCACGCAGAAAACACCTCTGGGAAACTCTGCGCGCAAACATCAGGAATCCCTACAAATGACGGCTTACAGGAAACCACTAGAGATAGACATGACAGGCCATGCACGCTCACCAGCCAAGTTATTCCCAAGGATAACGTCGATACCCTCAATAGGCAACGAAGGATGCACCTCTACAACTACCTCGCCTTTCACCAGTTCAGAATCCAGCATCAGTTTATGCAATGGAACTGACAGTGTTCAAACCAATTCCCCTAATTAAAACACTATTCCCTGAATCAGTCTCAGCAGAGAATGCACCTGTGTCCCTTAGGATCTTCACTGGCACTAGGTCATTACTTCCTAACATAGACACAAAACCGTCCTTAATGAAAGGTAAATAATCTGGGTCAATTGGGACTTTCACATGCACCTGGGCATGAGACGGAGTGACAGGAGTGAACTGATGTGGGACAGGTGCTGCTAACGCCTTAGGCCTAGGTTTAACGTTAGCACGATTATTGAATGTCCTCTTATCCTTAAGAACAGGACATTCATTTTTTCAATGACCTGAACCCTGACAGTAGTGACACATTTGACCGAAGTCAGCTTTACCACGGGAGCCAGGCTCAACCCTAGGCAAACGAAACTCTGCCCCTGAACCAGAGTATCTAGCTGTTCTTTAGTACATAATTCTAACAGTTCCTCTGATGCAATGTGAATGAACTCGTCTACATTAGATGCCATAGTCACAAAGAAATACTAAAGAATCTCGCTCTTCCCTTCTGCTGAGCATTCCAGACCGGACCACAACAAGAGAAAAGCCAATCACACTGGACACCACAGGAGAGAGATATATAGAGAGATATATAAGGAGCTTCCCAAATCCTACAATAACTCAACCCTAGTCTTCATGCGGATTCGCGGTGGGTAATTACGCACTGTAGCCCACTGGCATGGGAAAAAAAAACAGCACGCTGGCGGATTCCACCCAAGCCATGGATGTGCACCCCGAGTCAATTGCTCCGTCCACGGACACCACACAAAAATAACAAACAAAATAACCATGCCCAACGTATTCCAAAGTGGAACACATTGCTAAGCCTAACAGGGAAAGAAAGGCTAAAGCTCCGGGTAGCAAATAGCACTACCCTACCCAAATCTCCCACTGAGGTACACAGCCGATTGTACTCACCTCCTCGGACCAATGTCCCAACAGCGAGTAGAGCAAGAGTTTCCAGCCTGGGCAGGGGCCTGGAAACTAACCAATGTACTCTCTCCAATGCAGCACACAAAACTATCCACCACAGTGGCTAGTTTAACAAACAAAAGGCAACCAACACTGGGCCTACAAACATCACAACTCAAAAGTTGTACCAAAATATGCAAACAAAGCACCTAAAGAGTTTATCGAACACTAACTCCACATTTTCTCTCAAACAAAATACTCTAACCAGTTAGCCAAACATGCCTACTGTCATACTTTTACCAAGCAATGCACCGTTTGATAACGTCACTGGACAACCAAAAATCCCTCTAAGGCACTATACCAAACACTTATAAGACTATGCAGTGAATACCAACCAAAGTGCATCCCAAGTTACATTAACCCATCATAATACAACAAAATACTATACACCAAAATGTCTAGGAACCAACCTTATGATGATGATCCCAGACGAGCCTCCACTTGTCACGAACTGGCTCGCAGCCCATATCAAATAGGGAGACAACATGGAGATAAGGAATAACAAAATATATTTATTAACTAAAGCAAACTATATAAAATTAACAATGGTGTGTGTAATCAGTAATCAGTAGTGTGAGTGGATGCGTGCATAGATGTGATAATGAGTGTTGAAAGGTGCCAAAGCAAGCAAACAAACAATGCAGCCACAACCAAAAACCAACAGTGTCTGCATGGAGAGAGTCTCCACAATGAAAGGGGGAAAGGTATATTTATCCCGTGACACACCCGAGCCCAGGTGTGTTCCATTTCTCTGATGACACTCCCAGCTCCGCCCACTGACATCATATTAAGGAAAACAAGAACAAAGAGAGAATTCGGCAGACAGAGTGGGAGGGTCGTCACACCCGGGCCTTACTGAATACCTCCCGGATGTCCTGGTACTCCGTGGAAATGGGGAGAGGTCCGAGGCAACTTCCAAGCCCCAGGAAGATGTCCCGGGGAAGGCTGCGCTGACTTCAGGCAATGAGCGTGGCATAACGGGCTCCAGCCCATGATGCACCAGTAGACCAGTCAATAAAGGGGTTGTGTCGCTGGAGCCAAGAGAAACCCAATACCACAAGAACCTGAGGAGACTTAATTTGCAGGAATTGGATTGTCTCACTGTGGTTCCCTGATACTTGTAGGTTGATGGGGGTGGTATTGTGGGTGACCCGGCCTACAGAGCGCCCGTCCAGCACTCTAACGTCCATGGGAATGGAGAGGGGCTGAGTGGGGATGCCCAGCTCGGACGCCAGGGTATCGTCCATAAAGCTCTCATCGGCCCCAGAGTCGATGAGTACCCTAGAGAGATTGACTGGTTCCCCCACAGCAAGATGGCATGAAAAGGGGTGCGAGTAAGGGGAGAGGAAAAGTTCAACATATGGCCCACCAGAGTACTCGTTCCTACCGGTGAGCCTGGTCTTTTAGTGGACAGGTGGACCCAAAATGACCAATATTCCCGCAATACAGGCAACTCTTCGTGTGAAGCCTGTTTTGCCGTTTGGCTGGAGACAGCCTAGCTCTGCCTAGTTGCATCAGCTCGTGAAGAGGTGGATCGGCAGACTTCTGAGACTCTCGGGGGAACTCGAGTAGCCTTGGGTTCTCTCGGCAATGGAGCCGTCGGGGTCTTCCGAGATGCCTCGGAGGTGAGGTGGAATCTGACTTCCTCTCCTTCCTACATTCCCGTAGTCGCCTATCGATCCCAATGGTCAAGGCGATGAGCGAGTTGAGATCCGTCGGTAGTTCCCGGGCTGCAAGCTCGTCCTTTACTTCCTCCGAAACTCCATGCAGGAACGTGTCGAACAGCGCTTCCGTGTTCCAAACACACTCAGCTGCCAACGTGCGGAAATCCACTGCATAGTCTGCCTCACTGCAGGATTCTTGCCAAAGCTGGAGTAACTTCCGGGCAGCCTCTCTCCCGGACAATAGAGCATCGAAAACCTTTACCTCCTGCATGAACTCCTCCAGACTGAAGCATACGGCCGACTGTTGTTCCCACACTGCCATAGCCCAGGCGAGAGCCCTCTCGGACATCAGCGTGATGAGGTACTCTATCTTAGAGCGGTTCGAGGGGAAGGAGGAGGGCTGCAGCTCAATAATGAGCGAACACTGAGCGAGAAATGCCGGACAGGTTCCTGACTCTCCAGCGAAGCATTCCGGGGAGGTAAGCGGGGTTCTCGGGAAACCGGGGTTGCCGCACTGCTAACAGCCATTACTGAGGGGCTGGGTGGTTATCGTCGTGGTAGGCTGCCTAACAGACAACCCGCGGAATTGCTCCAGCAATGTGTTAAACGCTTGATCATGGCTTTCGGCCTAGGTTTGGAACCCTTCAATGAGACCACGAAGCAACTCCTCATGCCTTCCAATGGTGGCTCCTTGGGAGGAGATGGCTTTGTGGAGCTGGCCCAAGTCTGCTGTGTCAGTCATGGCCAGTTCGTACGCTCACGTTTCAGGAGAAGACCCAGATGCAGACAGTGTCGAAGTAACAAAAGTTTATTACAAAAACAGGGGGAAGGCAAACAACAGGTCAAGGGTAGGCAGAGGTCAGTAATCCAGGGTGGTGTGACAAGGTACAGAACGACAAGCAGGCTCAGGGTCAGGGCAGGCAGAATGGTCATAACCGGGAAAACAGGAACTTGAAAAAGACAGGCGCAAGGGGAAAAATGCTGGTAGGCTTGATCAAACAAAATGAACTGGCAACAGACAAACAGAGAACACAGGTATAAATACACTGGGGATAATGGGGAAGATGGGCGACACCTGGAAGGGGGTGGAGACAATCACAAAGACAGGTGAAACAGATCAGGGTGTGACAGCATCCAGACAAACAACAACACTGCCTGCGCAAATCTGAAAGAAACAAATTAAATAACAAATCAAAATAGAATTACAACTCTTGATAACTCCATAAGGAAATAATTGTATCCCATTGGTAATGCTAAAATAGGCTAGAGACAGGTGTCCCTCATTCAGGGGCAGCGCTCTCTGTCCTTCTCGTGGTCCAAATACACATAGGACTATTGATAAATGATAAAACTTCTTCTAATTATTAGTGTTTACATAGCCAATTTAAATCTCACCCAATGTCTCCAGTCTTTCTAGTGAGGATGATCAGGCCAGAACAGAAGTCAGAGGTCAGTCAGCCCCTATTAAGTGAGTGTTTGTTTTCCTGTACATCAGACATTATTTAAAGATATTTTGTGTGATCGGGTTTACATTGGGTTTTTCAGTACATTTCTTCTAATCAAGAGAATTTACGTGTGCACCCAAAACTCTGAAAATAGAAACTTTCATTTTTGTACAGCATCCTTTCTAATGTGAAAAACCCACAAAAAAACACTAACAAATATTCATTCATGTTTGTATTTAAAAAAAATGGCCAGGACTTACTTAATTTGGGAACTCCCTTGACAGCTGGATCCAGGTACCTTTAACTGCTCTCCTAAGGCACTTGCCTTAGGAAGCCTTTCAAAGGAAGAGATACAGAATAATTGATAAACATTTTAAAAACTTGGTAGCGGACATTCCGTCAGTCGTACACAGAATTATACTTCAGACACATCAGATGATACAGTATCTCGTCAAGATGAATAGGCACCTTCCAAAGTAAACATTCCCAGAGCTCCTCTCTTGTAATCATTGTCATTTTGACCTGTTACATGTTCTGTACAAACTGTCCCTGGGCTATAAACTAGTCAAATTATGAAATCTGTTGTTTAACAAATCTGTTAAGACCTTCAAAAAGTTGGTGCTGGCTTATCAGCTCAATATTCGGTACTTAAAACATTTACTTGGATCTACTTCATTCTGGACACAATTCCACGTAATGGAAACTTATTGTTGTTTTAGATGACATTACCTTCTTACTTAAATCCCTGGTGCTACCCAAACTATAGAATTGAGAAATAGTAATTGGAAATGGTCAAAAACTTGTCTTATTCAATTATTCATACCTCTGTCCCAAATTTCCCCACTGTCTCTCTTACAGCCTGTTTGAGTTCAGTATGTACTGGCAGCTGTCTATTTTTCCACAGTTAGCTTATCTCTTAACCCAAACACCAGATGGCTTAAACACGAGAGCAGTGGACCAGGCCTTGAAGAGTGAGCGGCCTCTAATTTAAGTCGCAATGCTCAATCCCTCTGTCTTATTTCTTGAAATTACTAAGATATTGCATTATTGGGCTATCTGAAAGCCAATTACCACTCAGTTGTTACTTTCACTAGTCTCCATATCTGTTTCCCTCAACTTGGACTTCCTTCCCAATAGCAAGACATCAATCACTACTGCTTAAACACATGGATCACTCTCAAACAACATTCTGCTTTTCACCCTATTGCAAGGTTTAAAACAAAACAAACATGGTAACTTTCTCCATATTGGAAGGCATTGTTCTTCATCTTGGTATACCTTTAAAGGTTACTCTATAGTTATTTCAAATGGCTGTTGGATATTCACTTTCTGCTTCAAAAATGTTATAAAAAAATTTTATTATTTTAAGATTCATATTACATGCTTTGGAGGATCAACATGCATTAACTGGGTTGCACTGTCTATCAGTCCCCTGTAGATGGCATGCTCTGTCCATAATAAGTATCTATACTCTCTACAGTATCTATAGTCTCCGTGTCATACTGGCCCTCCTGTAGCTCAGTTGGTAGAGCATGGTGCTTGCAACGCCAGGGTTTTGGGTTTGATTCCCACGCGGGGCCAATTTGAAAAATGTATGCACTCACTAATTGTAAGTCGCTCTGGATAAGAGCGTCTGCTAAACGACCCCCAAAAAAATAGTCTCAGTAGTATATGTTACGTTCCCCAGTTTCTGTGTTGTAGGTTGTGTATTTTCATGTATGTATTTCAGGAAATGGGTTCCTGAAATTCCCCAACAAGCAGCTGATTGGTCAAAACATTGATGATTGGAGAGCTGACACCGCACCCTCGTCAGGACGCAGCTGTCTCCAATTTACCAACTCCTCCTGAAGCTATATAAGCCCCAGTTGCTCAGAAAAGGCAGGAAAGAGGGGAACCAGAATTGCTCAGAGTTATAGCATGTTGGTTATTGCTAAGACATTTGGTATGTACTGTGTAGTTGTTGCTGTGAGAGCTGATTGAAATGTTTTGTGTTAGTTTGTTGCTCAGAGAGTATCTTAAATGTCCTGAGTTAGTTTTTTTTCTCAGGTTTTGTTGTGAACCAGTTTGTATTATTCAGTTTCATTTGTTCCCAAGGGGGGAAGGGGAATGCACCTAGGGAGTGCTTAGGCAAGAGGCCCGCGGGCATACATTAGCTGTAGAAGTTGACTGTCTATGCACACTAGGAAAGACCTGGGCGGACCATCCCTTGTATTTTGGTTAGTGCACCAGGTGGTGCTAGTTAGGCGGCCTCTGGAACTGCCGTTCTGCTGCCAACAAAGCTGACTTCATCCCAGCCTATGCCAACCTCCAGTCCTCGACTTCCTGGCGCTGACGGAAACATGGATTACCACTGAAAACACTGCTACTCCTACTGCTCTCTCTCGTCTGACCATGTGTTCTCGCACACCCCGAGAGCATCTGGTCAGAGGGGTGGTGGTACAGGGAATCCTCATCTCTCTCCCAAGTGGACATTCTCAATTTTTTCTAACCCATCTGTCTATCTCTCATTTGAATTCCATGCTGTCACATTCACTAGCCCATTTTAAGCTTAATATCCTTGTCATCTATCGCCCTCCAGGTTCCCTTGGAGAGTTCATCAATGAGCTTGACGCCTTGATAAGTTCCTTTCCTGAGGATGGCTCACCCCTCACAGTTTTGGGGATTTCAACCTCCCTATGTCCACATTTGACTCCATTTCTCTCTGCCTCCTTCTTTCCACTCCTCTCCTCTTTTTGACCTCACCTCTCACCGTCCCCCCTACTCACAAGGCAGGCAATACGCTTTGACCTCATCTCTTCACTAGATGCTGCTCCTCTACTAATCTCACTGCAACTCCCTCCATGCTCCGACCACTACTTTGTTTCCTTTTCTCTCTCGCTTCCTCCCACACACTCACTCTGCCCCTACACAGATGGTAATCGCCGCCGCGAACCTTCGCTCTCTCTCCCACTACTCTCTCCTCTTCCATCCTATCATCTCTTCCCTCTGCTCAATCCTTCTCCCTCAATCTCCTGATTCTGCCTCCTCAACCTCCTCTCCTCCCTTTCTGCATCCTTTGACTCTCTGTGTCCCCCTATCCTCCCGGCCGGCTCGGTCCTCCCATCCAGCTCCGTGGCTTGATGACTCATTGCGAGCTCACAGAACAGAGCTCCGGCAGCGGAGCGGAAATGGAAGAAAACTAAACTCCCTTCCGACCTGGCATCTTTTTCACTCCTCCTCTCTACATTTTCTTCATCTGTTTCTGCTGCTAAGGCCACCTTCTACCACTCTAAATTCCCAAGCATCTGCCTCTAACCTAGGAAGCTCTTGCCACATTTTCCTCCCCTCCTGAATCCTCCCCCCCTCTCTCTCTGTGGATGACTGTCACAACCACTTTGAAAAGAAGGTTGACGACATCCGATCCTCGTTTGTTAAGTCTAATGACACTGCTGGTCCTGCTCACACTGCCCTACCCTATGCTTTGACTCTTTCTCCTCTCTCTCCAGATAAAATCCTGCGACTTGTGACTGCAGGCCGCCCAACAACCTGCCCGCTTGACCCCATCCCTCCTCTCTTCTCCAGACCATCTCCGGTGACCTTCTCCCCTACCTCACCTCGCTGATCAACTCTCATCCTTGACCGCTGGCCATGTCCCTTCCGTCTTCAAGAGAGCGAGAGTTGCTCCCCTTCTCAAAAAACCAACACTGACCACTGATGTCAACAACTACAGACCAGTATCCCTTCTTTCTTTCTTTCCAAAACTATTGAGCGTGCCGCTTTAGCCAACTCTCTTGCTATCTCTCTCAGAATGACCTTCTTGATCCAAACCAATCTGGTTTCAGGACTTCCGGTCATTCAACTGCAGACTGCTCTTCTTCTGTGTCATGGAGGCTCTCCGCACTGCTAAAAGCTAACTCTCTCTCCTCTGCTCTTGTCCTTCTAGACCTGTCTGCTGCCTTTGATACTGTGAACCATCAGATCCTCCCTCTCCACCCTCTCCGAGCTGGGCATCTCCGGCGCGGCTCACTCCCTGGATTACGGCCCTACCCGACCCGAGTCGCTCCTACCAAGTGGCGTGGCGAGAAGCTGTCTCCGCACCACGTGCTCTCACCACTGGTGTCCCCGGGGCTCAGTTCTAGGCCCCCTCTCCTTTTCTCCCTATACACCAAGTCACTTGGCTCTGTCATATCCTCACACGGCCTCTCCTATCATTCTACGCTGACGATACACAACTAATCTTCTCCCTTCCCCCTTCTGATAACCAGGTGGCGAATCGCATCTCTGCATGTCTGGCAGACATATCAGTATGGATGACGGATCACCACCTCAAGCTGAACCCTGGCAAGACGGAGCTGCCTTCCTCCCGGGGAAGGACTGCCCGTTCCATGATCTCGCCATCACGGTTGACAACTCCGCTGTGTCCTCCTCCCAGAGGTGCGAAGAGCCTTGGCGTGACCCTGGACAACACCCTGCTTCGTTCTCCGCTAACATCAAGGCGTGTGACCCGCTCCTGCAGGTTCATGCTCTACAACATTCGGAGAGTACGACCCTGCCTTACACAGGAAGCGTGCACAGGTCCTAATCCAGGCACTTGTCATCTCCCGTCTGGATTACTGCAACTCGCTGTTGGCTGGCCTCCCTGCATGTGCCATTAAACCCCTACAACTCATCCAGAATGCCGCAGCCCTGCCGGTGTTCAACCTTCCCGAGTTCTCTCACGTCGCCCCCCTCCGCACTACCCCACTGGCACTTCCAGTTGAAGCTCGCATCCGTTACAAGACCATGGTGCTTGCCTTTGGAGTAGCTGAGGAATGGGCACCTCTGTACCTTCGGGCTCTGATCAGTCCCTACACCCAAAACGAGGGCATTGCGTTCCATCCACCTCTCGGCCTGCTGCTCCCTTCCTCTGCGGAAGCATAGTTCCCGCTCAGCCCAGTCAGAATCTGTTACTTTGCTTTGGCCTAATGGTGGAACAAGCTCCTCACGACCCAGGACAGGAGTCACTCACCCACCTTCCGGAGATATTTGAAACCCCCACTCTTTAAGGAATACCTGGGATAGGATAAAAGAATCCTTCTACCCCCAAAAAATTGTAAAGTGGTTATCCCACACTGGCTATAGGGTGAATGCATCCCACCATTTGTGAGTCGCTCTGGACAAGAGCGTCACTAAATGACGTAAATGTGCCCTTGAGCAAGGCACTTAACCCTAATTGCTCCGTGTAAAGTCGCTCTCTGGATAAGAGCGTCTGCTAAATGACTAAAATGTAAATGTAAATGTAGTGGGTAGGCGGTAAGGTAGGAGAGGGGGCTTTGATATTTACTTTCTTTGCTTTGGTTCCGCCAGCCCCTTTTCCCCAAACTTACCGTCTTGAAGGAATAAATTCCTGTTAACGGTATTCTCTGCCTTTTGTCATCCTTACTCACACCTACAGTCCCATACCTCTTTCACACCACGGAGAAGTTGAGTTGCTTAGCAGGGTGTTGCGTTCCCTCTTCCGGAGAGTATGCGTGCGTAATATAATGGGGGCTCGTCCGGGATTTCATTAAACCCACCGGACCCTGCTGCACTGAGCTCTGAGTTGTTGTTGAGGTGTGATGGTAGGTTGTGAGTTTGGTGTGACTTGTTTAGTTTGTGTCTATTCAGGGAGGCTGCTGTATACAAGATGGCTGCCTCCAGCCATCTCCCAAGTTCATTGGAAAGCGCCCTCTGTTGATAGTTTGGTGAGGTTTGGAAAACAGATATTTTCGCTATTGCTCACCATTATGGAATTGTTGTCCCTGAGAAAGCCCTAAAGGCGGAGCTTTTGGTGCTAGTCGAGGGAGGTTTAATGAGAGAGAGCCAATTTTTCTCATTCAAGATGAGGATGCGGGAGGCTTCCCAGGAGAGGAGACGGGTAGACCTTCCGATGCCAAGTCGGAGGACAGGACGGAGGAAGGGGTTGCTCGCACCCCCTTTACATTGCCCCCGATTGATCCTTTATCTTCTGCTTCAGGTCGTTCCAAGCCGGGACCGCTAGGCTTAAGGTGAGCTGCTGGCCCGTTAGGAAATGGAGCAAAAAGATAAAAGAGAGACAGATGCAGTTTGAACTTGAAATAAGGAAAATGGAAATTGAAAAGGAAAAGGAGGTGAGAATCGAGAGCGGTGTGCGCCTCGTTTTACAGATCGAACGATTAAATCATCAGTGCTCGTCCTGGTCACTTTTCCTCTGACAACCCTAAGCCTTTTCATGAAAACCGTGAATGTTTTTACTGTCACCAAAAGGGTCATGGGATTGCGGACTGCCCGGTTTTGAAAAATAAATCGAAAACAGTCCCGTCAACGACCCCAAAAAATGAAAAGTATGGGTTTAGTCAGTCTTGGCTCAGTCCGTTGGTTGACCGAGTTATTGATTCAGCATTTGAGAAACCTTGGATCCTGTCTCTGATGCTCTGTTTATATTTGCCGGTTGTGTTTCCTTAACTGAGAACAAGCTGATCAAAGCCCATTCAAATCTTGCGAGACACCGAGGCGCACAGTCAGTAATGGTTACTGATGCTTTACCCTGGTCTCATGAAACATATTGTGGCTCGACATGTCAATTACAGGGGATCGAGACAAAACAGTACATGTACCATTACACTGGGTCCACTTAGTGTCAGACTTGCGTATCAGGATGTTTCCGAGTTGGTAGTGTCTACACTGCCAGTAAAAGGAGTTACATGAGTTACTAGGGAATCTAATTGCTGGTGGTAACGTCCCTCCTGTGTTAGAGGCCAGACAACTCAGAAATCAGAATTGCAGAGATAAGCTGGTTCAAGCATTTCCACATGTTTTCAGCTTGTGTGTTAACGAGGGCACAATCTCGGTAAGCTAGGAGATGTGGTGGATTTGGCTAGTTCCATTTTTGAGGAAGGTTGAGGTAGAAGACAATGCACTGAGTATTCCTTCTGTTATGCTGACAGTTTCTACTCCCGTAAAAACTAAGGCAGGGGAAAGTGTCGTGCCCCACATTACATGACATTCTTTTGTCTGCCACCCCTGAGAAGGTGATTGAATGTCAAAAGAGAGACACCAGTCTTTGGAAGTGTTACTGCAATGTCCATTGAGGAAGCTAAAACTAAGGAGACTGGCCTACTTTATGGAAGCAGGAGTTTTGATACGTAAATGGGCAGCTCATGACACCGTTAGTGACTGGAGTGAAGTGTGTCAAGTGGTTGTTCCTTACACCGGTCCGACCGCAGGTGCTGTCATCGCCCAGTGACCAGGCTTGGTCCGACACTTGGGATCACGGGAGACTTATCAACCGAGTCCTTCAAAACATTTTTTGGCCAGGTTTGAAGTCTGACGTTGTCCAATATTGTAAAACATGTCACGGATGTCAACTCACTGGGAAACGCAATCAAACAGTTCCTCGTAAGCGCCCCTCTGCCAGGCGATTCCTGTGGTGGGGGGAACCGTTTGAAAAAGTGACAATTGATTTGTGTAGGTCCAGTTGTCGAAAACCAGGTCAGGTAACCAGTTCTTACTAACAATAATGTGACAGTGCTACTCGATACCCAGAGGCTATTCCTCTCCGTACAATAACGGCCAAGACTGTTGTGAAGGCACTGGTAAAGTTCTTCTCGTTTGTACTCCTAAAGTAATCCAAACTGATCAGGGATCCAATTTTATATCAAAGCTGTTCTCAAATGTGTGAAGATGCTGTGTATTTCCCATCAGGTCTCCAGTCCGTATCATCCGGAGAGTCAAGGGGCTCTCGAACGCTGGCACTCAGGACGCTGAATGCAATGCTACATGCAAGATGTGCATGGATACCAGTACCGATTGGGATGAGGGGGTGCCCTTTGTCCTATTTGCTAGTAGGGAAGCAATACAAGAGTCCACAGGGTTCAGCCCTGCTGACCTTGTGTTTGGACACACCCACGGGGGTCCGCTGAAAGTGTTGAAGGAGCATATCTTCTCTCCTACACCCAGTAGTGCCCCTAGAAATGTGTTGGATTATGTGTCAGTAAGGTGCGGGAGAGACTGCACACGGCATGTGCGTTAGCCCAAAAGTCTCTCTCATCTCTAAAAACGCATGAAGTTGCATTATGACAAAAAAAAGGCTGTTGGCCGTTCTTTTGCACCAGTAGGATCAAGTTTTAGTTTTGTTAGCGAATCCTGGATCATCTCCAGCACATTTTTCTGGACCATATCTAGTGGAAAGAAACTGAGCGAGACATAATGATGTAATAAAGACCCCCAGATCCCGGAGGCGGTTCTTCCCGAGGTGTCATGTTAAAGCACATGCTGAAAGCATATTATGTGCGTGATTTTCCCAACAGTTTCTCAGTAAGCGGTCCAGGCCACCGACTTCAGTGTGGCTGCGGTTGTGCTAAAGCCTGGCTTGGACCTAGAGGAGGAGTAAAGAGGGATGGGTTGAGTTACGCACATTACGTACAGCAGGTGAAGGCTTATGTAATTCGGGAGATCTTGAAAAAGTTACCCTCTCAAATGGAACATTTTGATAACGAGCAAACTAAGCATCTTATCCACTATTGATGAAAAAGTTTCTCAATTGTTTCAGGACGTTCCAAGTCGCACGTCTATCTTGGAACATGACGTGGATGTGGGAGAACGCGGCTCCATAAGACGAGCATCCGCAATGAGTTAATGCAAAGAAAAGGGAGGTAAGAAAAGTGAAGTAGCTTATTTATTACAGAATGACATGGCAAAACCCAGTTACAGCTCCTGGAGTTCTCCGTGTATTCTTGTTCCTAAGCCTCGACCAGTACGTCTCGCTTATGTAACGGACTATCGTCGAGTAAATGCTCGCTTACAAAGTCTGATTATTTTCCTCTACCTCGCTAAGAAGACTGCATTGATAGAATTGGCTCTGCTGCTTATGTTAGCAAGTTAGATTTGCTAGGTTATTGGCAGGTGCCTCTGACCTCTCGGGAGCTTCTGACATCTCGGCTTTCATTACCCAGATAACTTCGTACAATACATTGTGATGCCCTTTGGAATGTTGTAATGCACCTGCTACCTTTCAGCGGCTAGTTAACATTGTGTTCGCCGATTGTGCCCAAAACGTACTGCTTACCTTGATGATGTGGTGATTCATTCGTCTACTTCTGGTCTGATCATCTCTCGCCACCTTGAAAAGTGTGTTTCAGCGGTTGGAGAATGCTCCTTAACCCTCAGATTTGCTGCGACAAGTGGGAGTTTGGGAAGGCTACTGTGATTACTTTAGGGAAACAACTCGGACGAGGTCAAGTGCACCAGTAACTGGGGCTAAAAGTGGAAGCAATTGTTGCTTTCTTCTGCTCACCACAGACCGCCGCCAGTTGGATTCCTGGGGATGGTGTAGGGAATTATCGACATTCTGTAAGAATTTCTCGACGGTAGTAGCTCCCTTACATCTGCTTAGTCCTAAGGTACCATTTAATGTGGTCCCAGGACTATAACTATGCTTCTTGAGTCCGCTAAAGCGCTACTTTGTAGTGCCCCAGTGCTTGCCGCCCCAACTTTGACAAACCTTTTGGGTTGAGGTAGACGCTAAAGTATATGGGGGTGAAAGTCGTTCTCTGAAGATGAAGATGGAGTGGATCGACAAGTTTCTTCCTCCCGTAGTTCAATTCGTGTCAGTCAAGGTGACTCCACAAATTGAACAGGAGACGCTGGCTTTATTGCTAGCCTTCACAGATCTTTGAGGTATATGTGGGCTCCAGTGCCTTGTCTGTTATGGCTCTCTTGGACCATAATCCGTTAGTGTTCTTAGCAATGTACAATCAGAACCGCCGCCTTATGCGGTGGGCTCCTGATTGTACAAGGATATAATGTAAAGATAGCCTATGTGAAGGGCTCGGCAAATGTGAAGTTGCCGACGCTTCTCACAGGTTTAATAACTGGGGATCGCGTTGGTTTTGTTATTACAAACTGTCTGTTTGCATTTTTGTGGGTGGGTGATTCGTTACCCAGTTTC
>NW_025537335.1:0-15000 GCF_020615455.1 Coregonus clupeaformis
ATAGCGGGTTGGGGTGTCAATCTCCTATAGCTGATAATGGGTTGAGGTGTCAATCTCCTATATCTGATAATGGGTTGGGGTGTCAATCTCCTATATCCGATAATGGGTTGGGGTGTCAATCTCCTATAGCTGATAATGGGTTGGGGTGTCAATCTCCTATATCTGATAATGGGTTGGGGTGTCAATCTCCTATATCTGATAATGGGTTGGGGTGTCAATCTCCTATAGCTGACAATGGGTTGGGGTGTCAATCTCCTATATCCGATAATGGGTTGGGGTGTCAATCTCCTATATCCGATAACGGGTTGGGGTGTCAATCTCCTATATCCGATAATGGGTTGGGGTGTCAATCTCCTATATCCGATAATGGGTTGGGGTGTCAATGTCCTATATCTGATAATGGGTTGGGGTGTCAATCTCCTATAGCTGACAATGGGTTGAGGTGTCAATCTCCTATAGCTGATAATGGGTTGAGGTGTCAATCTCCTATAGCTGATAATGGGTTGGGGTGTCAATCTCCTATAGCTGATAATGGGTTGAGGTGTCAATCTCCTATATCCGATAATGGGTTGGGGTGTCAATAACCTCTATCTAACGGGTTGGGGTGTCAATAACCCCTATCTAACGGGTTGGGGTGTCAATAAACTCTATCTAATGGGTTGGGATGTCAATCTCCTATATCTGATAATGGGTTGGGGTGTCAATAACCTCTATCTGATAATGGGTTGGGGTGTCAATAACCTCAATCTGATAATGGGTTGGGGTGTCAATAACCTCTATCTGATAATGGGTTGGGGTGTCAATTTACCTCTATCTAACGGGTTGGGGTGTCAATAACCTCTATCTAACGGGTTGGGGTGCCCTTAGTTCCTTACACATTGATTGACAGCAGTTTCAAATTTCTGCTTTCTGTCTGCATGGGCTTTGCTTTCTGGGTGTCAGAGGCTTGATGAGGAACTAAACTAAAAAAGGAAGTTTAAAGACTCTTGACTTTGCTGACCTACAATTAAGAGGGCTTCAGTCTTTCTCTCTCACCCCCTCACTTCCCTTTCCTCCACTCATTTCTTACTACACTGTGAAATGTGGAGAGGACATTTGAACTTGACAGCCAGTTCATTCCTGCATTTCCAATCCCTTTTGGCTGAGCGTTGGAAGGATCACACTGTGCCATTTCCAGCCCCTTTTCTCTCTCTCTCTCTCTCTCTCTCTCTCTCTCTCTCTCTCTCTCTCTCTCTCTCTCTCTCTCTCTCTCTCTCTCTCTCTCTCTCTCTCTCTCTCTCTCTCACTCTCTCTCTCTCTCTCTCTCTCTCTCTCTCTCTCTCTCTCTCTCTCTCTCTCTCTCTCTCTCTCTCTCTCTCCTCTCTCTCTCTCTCTCTCTCTCTTTGCTGAAGTGCTGTGTTGTAGTTCAACTCCTTTATTATTACAAGGGAAAGGCAAATCCCTAGGTCCATACCGCAGCCAGGCAGCGTGGCGATCTCTACACTCTTGGCTCAGTACCCAATATTCTCTTCTTCTTTACATTTCCAGAGTGCTTTTCCAACCACTTAATGTTTGCAGTGGGAGGTCCACATAGCCAACAATCCAGTATGTTGAGAATCCATACAGCTAATAAATGACCTTCTGTCTTTAACTTTCTGTACCTAAATATAAGAAAACACAGGTGACCTGTAGGGCAGAGAGAAGGTTGCTCGGTTGCCTCATTGATCAAGGTTTTCCTCCTTCTGAGCGTGGGTTAAATAACGCGGTCTAATGGCTACAAGACTGTGTCTCCTGGCTGCTACAGAGTGATTTTGTTACTGTGCTTCCTTCTTGAGGAGACAAAGGGAGTCCAGTGTTCTGGAAGTAAGCCATAGCCAATGAGGCAAGAAGCAGTAGTGGTCCTCTGGGAAGTAACCGCATACCAATGAGGGCCAGAAGCAGTAGTGGTCCTCTGGAAAGTAAGCATGCCAATGGGGGCAAGCAGTGGTCCTCTGGGAGTAAAGCATAGCCAATGGGGCAGAAGCAGTAGTGGTCCTCTGGAAGTAAGCATAGCCAATGAGGCAGAAGCAGTAGTGGTCCTCTCGAAGTAAGCATAGCCAATGCGGCAGAAGCAGTAGTGGTCCTCTGGAAGTAAGCATAGCCAATGAGGCAGAAGCAGTAGTGGTCCTCTGGGGACTGGTAGTAGAGAGTAGAGCTTCTGTCTTTAACTTTTTCTTTGCCTGAATATGAAAACCCAGGTGACCAGTAGGGCAGTGAGAAGGAGGAAGCAGTGAGGCCTCTAGGAACACATCTGTTTATCAGAAAGTAGCTCCTGGCAGCTAGCTGGAAATATTACCCTGGACTAGTGTTTTTAGTTTTACAGTGCCTTGTAAAAGTATTCATCCCCACTTGGTGTTTTTCTATTTTGTTGCATTACAACCTGCAATTTAAATTGAATTTTTTATTTGAATTTCATGTAATGGACATACACAAAATGAGTGAAGTGAAAATGAAAAAAATACTTGTGGTGCATGCATGTGTGTTCACGCCTTTGCTGTAAGCCCCTAAATAAGATATGGTGCAACCAATAGCCTTCAGAAGTCACATAGCTAGTTAAATAAAGTCCACTGTGTGCAATCTACGTACCACATGATGCCTCACATGATCTCAGTATATATAAACCTGTTCTAGAAAGAGCCCCAAGTCTGCAACACCACTAAACGAAAGAGGCACCACCAAGCAAAGCGGCACCATGAAGACCAAGAAGCTCTCCAAACAGGTCAGGGACAAATTTGTGGAGAAGTACAGAATCAGGGTTGGTTATAAAAAAATATCTGAAACTTTGAACATCCCACAGAGCACCATTAAATCCATTGTTAAAAATGGAAAAGAATATGGCACCACAACAAACCTGTCAAGAGAGGGCCGCCCACCACGGACCAGGCAAGGAGGGCATTAATCAGAGAGTCAACAAAGATACCAAATATGAACCCTGAAGGAGCTGCAAAGCTCCACAGCAGAAGATTGGATCCTCTGTCCATAGGACCACTTTCAAGTTGTGCACCCACCAGAGCTGAGCTTAATGGAAGAGTGGCCAGTAAAAAGCCATTGCTTAAGAAACAAATAAGCAAACACATTTGGTGTTCGCCAAAAGGCATGTAGGAGACTACCCAAACATATGGAAGAGAGATTACTCTGGTCAGATGAGACTAAAATTGAGCTTTTTTTGGACATCAAAGAAAGCGCTATGTCTGGCACCAAACCCAACACCCTCATCACCCCGAGAACACCATCCCCACAGTGAAGCATGGTGGTGGCAGCATCATGCTGTGGGGATGTTTTTCATCGCAAGGGCACAGAAACTGGTCAGGGTTAGAGGAATTATGGATGGCTAGCTAAATACAGGGGAAATTCTTGGGGGATACCTGTTTCCAGTCTTCCAGAGATTTGAGACTAGAACAGGACATTCACCTTCCAGCAGGACAATGACCTAAAGCTTACTGCTAAAATGTAACTTGACTGGTTTAAGGGAAACATTTTAAATGTCTTGGAATAAAAGCCTAGTCAAAGGCCCCAGACCTCAATCCAAGTGAGAATCTGTGTATGACTTAAAGATTGGTGATGTACACCAGCGGAACCCATCCAACTTGAGAAGGAGCTGGAGCAGTTTGCCTGTGAAGAATGGGCAAAAATCCCAGTGGCTAGATGTGCCAAAGCTATAGATACATACCCCAAGAGACTTGCAGCTGTAATTGCTGCAAAAGGTAGCTCACAAAAGGTGGTTTCACAAAAAAATATTTTGCATCTTCAAAGTGGTAGGCATGTTGTGTAAAGCAAATGATACAAACCTCCCAAAAAATCCAATTTTAATTCCAGGTTGTAAGGCAAAAAAATAGGAAAAATGCCAAGAGGATGAATACTTTCGCAAGCCACTGTATGTATATGTTTGGCAACCCTCAAAGTAGTTACCTACATAAACAAATAATAATAATAACAACGTTAATGACTCAAACGCACTGAATGAGTCAAGTTGGTTTGACATTGCATCCTTCTACCTGTGTGGGCTAATATAGTCCAAATATTTGCCTTGGGGTAAGTTCAGCCAATGGCCATGGGGTAAGATGAGCCAATGGTTGAGCCAATGGCAAGTGGAGCAAATTGAATTGTTTTCTTCCCAGGTGTAATGCAAGGCATTATCACTGGGGTAAGAGGTAACAACAGGGCCTGGCCCATGTTATCCTCTTAAGGATCGGACACTTTTTTTCAATTTTCGCCTAAAATGACATACCCAAATCTAACTGTCTGTAACTCAGGACCTGAAGCAAGGATGTGTGTATTCTTGATAACATTTGAAAGGAAACACTTAGAAGTTTGTGGAAATGTGAAATTAATGTTGGAGAATATAACACATTAGATCTGGTAAAAGATCATTTAAAAAAAAGTGGTGTTTCCATTTTTATTTTTTATTTTTTATCATCTTTGAAATGCAAGAGAAAGGCCAGAATATAATATTGCAGTTTAGGCGCAATTTAGATTTTGCCCACTAGACGGCAGCAGTGTGTGTGCAAAGTTTCAAATTGATTCAGTGAAGCATTGCAATACTGGACTATTTTGTATCAAGTCTGCCCAAATGTGCCGAAATGGTCAATTGATACATTTTCAAGTACATAACTATAGAGAATATACACAAATTATTTGGTAATGCAAAATGTAAGTTTACACACTCCCAGGAATGTCATACATGATGGATCATTAGTTTATACACTAACTTTCACACATCTAGATGGCCTGGCGGGATGGGTGTGGAGCCAGAGATAGCAGGGGTTCAAACTGTAGAACCCAGTTCCTACATTTGAATAATAAAATGGATTTTATCAAACAAAACTATGCTACATTTTATCTCTGGGACCCTTAGGATGACAAATCAGCGCACGATTACTGAATGTAAGTACATTATTTACCTTCAGAGGTGAATGTATCAAACCAGTTGCCGTGATAAGTATTTTGTTGTTGTGCACTCTCCTCAAACAATAGCATGGTATTGTTTCACTGTAATAGCTACTGTAAATTGGACAATGCAGTTAGATTAACAAGACTTTAAGCTTTCTGCCCATATTAGACATGTCTATGTCCTGGACAGTTTGCAACAGTCATGCTAATCACATTAGCGCACGTTAGCTCAACTGTCCCGTATATGGGACACCGATCCCGTAGAGGTTAAAATTCTGTTGGTATTTTAAGCTTCTATTTTTTACTAGTAATCAAGTTAACCGTCTTTCAGTTCATTCACTTACCTTTTTCTTTGAAAGAAGTAAGATGAACCAATCAAATGAGGGACAACAGAGGATGAGGCCAGGGGAGTCTCGCTAGGAGTAAGTCCTGCAATACTGTCGTTCTGTTAGGGAGCTGGCATCATGTCTCCGGAGTGAAAGAAGGACCGACAGAGAGAGAGAGAGAGAGAGACAGACAGACAGACAGACAGACAGACAGACAGACAGACAGACAGACAGACAGACATTAATCCACTATATGCGTGTGTCTAATATGCATAATTGCTATTTCTACCGTGTTAAGCTTACAGTCGGACACTTGGAATTCAGAGTAAAATGTATAATTCAGCTGTGGTAATGGATTATGTGAAAAGTAGAGGAATTTATTTATACATGTCATGAAATGCCCTTTAAAATACCTAATGAAAAAGCTTCTCTAACCACTTAGTCTATAAAATATTCACTGGTCAAACCCTAACGTTATTCTGTATCGTTTTAGCTCTGACATTAGTTCTAGAAATAATTTAGTGCTTAAATAGAAACCAGTATTTTCTTTTGAATTTGGTACATTAAACACATGATTGTGCTCAATTATGTATTTCATGATATGTTTAACTTGAAACTGGTGTTAGAGTTGATGTTATATAACCACACTATTTGTGCCAGGTACTGTGCAGCAGTTTTCGTACAGGCTGAACTACAAGATCAAATGTTGGCAAGAAGATGTCTTTGGCTTATAAAAAAAAAAAATCATGAATGGCGGATTTACGTTGACATACTATCACCTTTTGACCCAGTGAATAACTAGAATGTGAAATGAATGGAAATGAATGCAATTTAGTGCAAAGGTCAATGTATTGAGTAGTTGTGAACTCTCAACAACATGTGTTTTTTAAGAGTTAGTATTTCCATTCTACACTATTTTAAAGTCTTAGAGTTGTACCTAAGGCATTTCAGAAAACATAAAACATATTTTTTCTAATTGTGTCAATGTGTATATTTGTATAATTTAAGTCAGTGGTCACCAAGCGGTCGATGGCGATCGACTGGTTGATCTTCAAGGCATTCCTAGTCAATCTAGAAACAGTTCAGTAGAAATCCAACGATAAAATCTTCAGCTCCTTATTTTTTTGGGGAGGGTGTGTCTTGCGCTGTTGGCGGTAGGTGCGTTTGATTCAGCTGCCCTGCACTGGGTAGGCTACATGTTCCCATTTTAGGCCATTTGATTGGCCTACCCCAGTGGACCTGGAGAGCTAAATCAAGTGTGCCTACTACTGACCAATCGGATAGCTCAAATCACTGTGCCTGCGGTTTCCACAACCCCACCCACAGCAAAGTTAATACTAGCCTACTAAAGAAAACTAGAGACTGTCAAAGAATAAAGCAAAGTCGCTGTTTTTATGAGGGCGGCAGGTAGCTTAGTGGTTAAGAGCGTTGTGCCAGTACCCGAAAGGTCGCTGGTTCTAATCCCTGAGCCGACTAGGTGAAAAATCTGTCGATGTGCCCTTGAGCAAGGCACTTAACCCTAATTGCTCCTGTAAGTCGCTCTGGATAAGAGCGTCTGTTACATGTAATGAGTGAGGATTTTATTCACCACTGTTTTTAGTCAACACTTTTACAAACCATAAAACGCGCTTCTCCCAACTTCCACTCACACTACAATCAGCACTGCAGCTGAAATGAATGAAGTGTATCGACAGACCTGCGTTTTCTATTATCAGCGGCTCATCGTGTTTATTTTAATATCAATTAATACCACTTTCTCTGGTCATTGGAACAACAACATGAATTTGTGCACGAGGCAGAATATAATGCTGTGCTTCTCGACTTTCGCATTCAGGCGGGAGACGTCGTCCCCTCTCTCTGGTCAGTCTCACCGGAGGAATGGAGAGAGCAGGGAGGGAGAGAGGAGGGACTGCTCTCTCCCTCCCTCCATTGAGACTGACCATCAGATGCAGGTACCGTCAGTCCGGTAAAATATAAAAAAGCGTTTGATTTAAATGTATGCTCAGCTGTGCCTCGCAAGTAATACACAAACTGATCTATTGTGTTATGTAGCTGGAGTTGTGAAATATAATATGGTCTGAGAATAACTATATTGGCAGGCCAGGCATATAGCCAATATGCTGTGATAATGTATTAGGCCTACTGCACAAACCTCATCGCTACAGTACTGTTTTTATTAGGGTAATGATGCGTAGGCTTGCATTTTTTAAGTCAGCTTGCATTTTGACTCCGAAAGTGATCTTGACTCAGACAAGGTTGGTGACCACCGATCTAAGTGATGCAATTACAATGTGTATAGATATGCACTTCTAAGGGGGGTGATGGTGTTGCTATTAGCCTATTCAGACCTTCTAGACCCTTCTACTCTCTACAGTACCTCCTTCTAGACCCTTCTCCTCTCTACTTCCTTCTAGACCCTTCTCCTCTCTACTTCCTTCTAGACCCTTCTCCTCTCTACCTCCTTCTAGACCCTTCTCCTCTCTAAACCCTTCTCCTCTCTACTCCCTTCTAGACCCTTCCCCTCTCTACTTCCTTCTAGACCCTTCTCCTATCTACTCCCTTCTAGACCCTTCTCCTCTCTACCTCCTTCTAGACCCTTCTCCTCTCTACCTCCTTCTAGACCCTTCTCCTCTCTACCTCCTTCTAGACCCCTCTACTCTCTACAGTACTTCCTTCTAGACCCTTCTCCTCTCTACTTCCTTCTAGACCCTTCTACTCTCTACAGTACCTCCTTCTAGACCCTTCTCCTCTCTACTTCCTTCTAGACCCTTCTCCTCTCTACCTCCTTCTAGACCCTTCTACTCTCTACAGTACTTCCTTCTAGACCCTTCTCCTCTCTACTTCATTCTAGACCCTTCTCCTCTCTACTTCCTTCTAGACCCTTCTCCTCTCTACCTCCTTCTAGACCCTTCTACTCTCTACAGTACATCCTTCTAGACCCTTCCCCTCTCTACCTCCTTCTAGACCCTTCTACTCTCTACCTCCTTCTAGACCCTTCCCCTCTCTACTCCCTTCTAGACCCTTCTCCTCTCTACCTCCTTCTAGACCCTTCCCCTCTCTACCTCCTTCTAGACCCTTCTCCTCTCTACTTCCTTCGAGACCCTTCTCCTCTCTACTTCCTTCTAGACCCTTCTACTCTCTACCTCCTTCTAGACCCTTCTCCTCTCTACTCCCTTCTAGACCCTTCTCCTCTCTACCTCCTTCTAGACCCTTCTCCTCTCTACTCCCTTCTAGACCCTTCTCCTCTCTACCTCCTTCTAGACCCTTCTCCTCTCTACCTCCTTCTAGACCCTTCTCCTCTCTACCTCCTTCTAGACCCTTCTCCTCTCTACTTCCTTCTAGACCCTTCTCCTCTCTACTTCTTTCTAGACCCTTCTACTCTCTACCTCCTTCTAGACCCTTCTCCTCTCTACTTCCTTCTAGACCCTTCTCCTCTCTACTTCCTTCTAGACCCTTCTCCTCTCTACTTCCTTCTAGACCCTTCCCCTCTCTACCTCCTTCTAGACCCTTCTCCTCTCTACTTTCTTCTAGACCCTTCTCCTCTCTACTTCCTTCTAGACCCTTCTCCTCTCTACTTCCTTCTAGACCCTTCTACTCTCTACCTCCTTCTAGACCCTTCCCCTCTCTACCTCCTTCTAGACCCGTCTCCTCTCTACCTCCTTCTAGACCCTTCTCCTCTCTACCTCCTTCTAGACCGTTCTACTCTCTACCTCCTTCTAGACCCTTCTCCTCTCTACTTCCTTCTAGACCCTTCTCCTCTCTACTTCCTTCTAGACCCTTCCCCTCTCTACCTCCTTCTAGACCCTTCTCCTCTCTACTCCCTTCTAGACCCTTCTCCTCTCTACTTCCTTCTAGACCCTTCTCCTCTCTACTCCCTTCTAGACCCTTCTCCTCTCTACCTCCTTCTAGACCCTTCTCCTCTCTACCTCCTTCTAGACCCTTCTCCTCTCTACCTCCTTCTAGACCCTTCTCCTCTCTACTTCCTTCTAGACCCTTCTCCTCTCTACTCCCTTCTAGACCCTTCTCCTCTCTACCTCCTTCTAGACCCTTCTCCTCTCTACCTCCTTCTAGACCCTTCTCCTCTCTACCTCCTTCTAGACCCTTCTCCTCTCTACCTCCTTCTAGACCGTTCTACTCTCTACCTCCTTCTAGACCCTTCTCCTCTCTACTTCCTTCTAGACCCTTCTCCTCTCTACTTCCTTCTAGACCCTTCTCCTCTCTACTTCCTTCTAGACCCTTCTCCTCTCTACTCCCTTCTAGACCCTTCTCCTCTCTACCTCCTTCTAGACCCTTCTCCTCTCTACCTCCTTCTAGACCCTTCTCCTCTCTACCTCCTTCTAGACCCTTCTCCTCTCTCACTTCCTTCTAGACTCTTCTCCTCTCTACTCCCTTCTAGACCCTTCTCCTCTCTACCTCCGTCTAGACCCTTCTCCTCTCTACCTCCTTCTAGACCCTTCTCCTCTCTACCTCCTTCTAGACCCTTCTCCTCTCTACCTCCTTCTAGACCCTTCTCCTCTCTACCTCCTTCTAGACCCTTCTCCTCTCTACTTCCTTCTAGACCCTTCTCCTCTCTACTTCCTTCTAGACCCTTATCCTCTCTGCTTCCTTCTAGACCCTTCTCCTCTCTACTTCCTTCTAGACCTTTCCCCTCTCTACCTCCTTCAGCTTCTCAGTTAGTCAATAGGTGATAAAACTACGCAGCATAACTCAATCAGAACTTCCCTGAAGTTGATGAATCAGTGTCTTTATTAGTCTACAGCAAGAGCGGCTTAGAGCGCTGGATTTGATGGTGTGTGTATACGTGTGTGTGTGTGTGTGAGTGAGAGAGAGGGAGAGAGAGAGGGAGAGGGGGCGAGAGAGAGACAGAGACAGAGAGAGAGAGAGATAGAGAGAGAGAGAGAGAGAGAGAGAGAGAGAGAGAGAGAGAGAGAGAGAGAGAGAGAGAGAATAGCTTAAAGCTGTTCTCTTCAAATCAAATCAAATCAAATTGTATTGGTCACATGCGCTGAATACAACAGGTGCAGACATTACAGTGAAATGCTTACTTACAGCCCTTAACCAACAGTGCATCTATTTTTAAAATAAAACAACAAAAAAAAAAGTGTTGAGAAAAAAAAGAGCAGAATTAAAATAAAATAACAGTAGGGAGGCTATATATACAGGGGGGTACCGGTGCAGATTCAATGTGCGGGGGCACCGGCTAGTTGAGGTAGTTGATGGGACACCAGTGGCATTCCTCCTCCTGGAGAGAGAGAGAGATGGGACACCAGTGGCATTCCTCCTCCTGGAGAGAGAGAGAGATGGGACACCAGTGGCATTCCTCCTCCTGGAGAGAGAGAGAGATGGGACACCAGTGGCATTCCTCCTCCTGGAGAGAGAGAGAGATGGGACACCAGTGGCATTCCTCCTCCTGGAGAGAGAGAGAGATGGGACACCAGTGGCATTCCTCCTCCTGGAGAGAGAGTGTGATGGGACATCAGTGGCATTTTTCCTCCTGGAGATCTACATGTAAAGCTGCTATCCCAAGTTGTTTTATGGATGCTGAGGGAGAACAGTAATAAATATGTTTAAGCAGTGACGGATGAGTTGATTCATCGTTTAGCATGTGGAGCGGTGGAGAAAGTCAGGCTTGATAAAATGAACTATTTGTACAGTCCACAATCAATATACCTCTGCTTTCTCTCTTCTTTCCCCAAGTGGACCAACCATGTACCAACCATGTACCAACCATGTACCAACCATGTTCCAACCATGTACCAACCATGTTCCAACCATGTACCAACCATGTACCAACCATGTACCAACCATGTACCAACCATGTTCCAACCATGTACCAACCATGTTCCAACCATGTACCAACCATGGACACTTCAGTTGTTCAGTGGAATTCTCACACACGCTCACGGTGACACGCTCACACAGACGCACTCACGAACACACACACACACACACACACACACACACACACACACACACACACACACACACACACACACACACACACACACACACACACACACACACACACACACACACACACACACACACACACTGTTCACTCCCCCTCACTCCTCCACTTCACATCACCTACTTGGTTGTAATAAAATGTATGCGTGAGGTCATTTCATAAAGTAATGTGAAGATAAATAATTTCATTTGGTTTAAAAGGAATTCAAAATGTGTCAATTGCATCCACATGATGAAGTTCGGTAAAACAGTGTTTGACGTCCACACTGCTATAAATCTTTTTACATTTGTCCGTAAAGTATTTGAGTGCCCGTGGGGAAAGCAGCCAGTCTATGCGATGTTCTCTCCGTTTCCATGGATTTCTGCTGTAATCCTTCGTTGACATTTATCATATGGGAAACAGGGAGAAGGATTTGGAGATCAGAATTATACAACTTGGCTATCTGTCCAATTCAAACTCCATCCCAAATGGTAACCTATTCCCTATATAGTGTGCGACCTTTGACCAGGGGCCCCCACAGCTCTGATCAAAAGTAGCGCACACTGTGAGGGATACAGTGCCATCTGGGATATGGACTTGGTCTTACGAAACACACAATGACCAGTTAAGACCTGAAAAAAAAAAAAGAAAAACAGACAATAGGTTTAAGTGGCTGATACTGTAGTTATGTAATCCATCAGGGATGAAGTAACGAAGTCCACAGAGATGGGATCAGGAGACTAGATTCACTTGTGAGGAGAGGAACACAACTTGGTTGTATTGAGCTCTGGAGAAATGACTGCAGTAAGGCCTTCCACACGTTGTTTACATGCTGTCTGAAGAAGGCAATGCATATTGCCAGTTTAAAGATGATGTCATCAATTGACCTGCTTTGTTAACATCAAATTGTAATTGACTTCGGTCTGGATTTAATCAGCGGTAGATCCTTAAGTCTGGATTTAATTAGCGGTAGATCCTTCGGTCTGGATTTAATTAGCAGTAGATCTTTAAGTCTGGATTTAATTAGCGGTAGATCCTTCGGTCTGGATTTAATTAGCGGTAGATCCTTCGGTCTGGATTTAATCAGCGATAGATCCTTCGATCTGGATTTAATCAGCAATAGATCCTTCGATCTGGATTTAATCAGCGGTAGATCCCATGTTAAAGGCAATTTCCCATTGACATATGTACCGTTAATGCACAAACGAGGGAGCATCTCCACCAACGTGGGAGCATCTCCCACTAACGCGGAGCATCTCCACAAACGCTTGAGAAGCATCTCCACGAAAGCAGGAACAACTCCAAGAACTTGGGAACGTTACCCTTAAAAGGTGCATAGCCGAGAATGTATCGGATTGAAAAAGTAAACAGACCATATTGGTTTCTTTTACATACTGTCTTTTACCTTTTCTCTAGAAAAACACTTTCAATGAATTGCTCTGCAGCTTCTCCTGAACACTGTTGTCTTGTGTCTGCTAGAATACAGTACATTTTTAAAGATGTTCTGACGTAAAACTTCAATTAAACGCAAAATAAACATCTGTTTTAAATAAACGTTGGGTCTAAATGAAATGTTTCCCAGTGAAATCCAGTGAGTGCCACAAAGAAGATAAACGAGAGACGATACGGTCCTGGGGACATCCTGGGGACATCCTGGGGACATCCTGGGGACATCCTGGGGACATCCTGGGGACGTCCTGGGGACATCCTGGGGACATCCTGGGGACATCCTGGGGACATCCTGGGGACCTGGACAAACGTAGAATATTGAAGTCTATCAGCCGTTATCAACTATGGGGGATACAAGACACAAGGAGTTGCAATGAGTGAGAGAATGGTGCTGAAGCACAACATCGGGGGGTTGTATGACAGGCAGCCTAGTCTTTGCAAGTCTGATCTGCGATGGATTTGTTATTGTAAAGTTTATACTGGTCACACTGGTCACAGTAAACAGTGTGGTAGTCTTTTCAACATTTTACTGAGCGAAAGCTGTGTGCATTAAGGAAACAAATAGAAGCCTGGCTCAAATAGAAGCCTGTCTCTAATCAGTGCCGGTTGTGTTCAGTGATTGAAGCAAATAAACACCCAGGCCATTAATTGACGTTTTATGATATGTTATTCATCTGTAATGCAGTATGTTGAATAGAAAGTTAAGGCCAGGGAGTGAGTAAAGGGTTACTCAGTATGAAACAATACACATCTGATACACAGGGGCTGTGTGTGTGTGTGTGTGTGTGTGTGTGTGTGTGTGTGTGTGTGTGTGTGTGTGTGTGTGTGTGTGTGTGTGTGTGTGTGTGTGTGTGTGTGTGTATCAGTGTGCATCTGTGTGTGTGGGTGTCAGGGCTGTGTAGGAGGAAAGGCCCAGAGCCAAATGGTAAGGTGATCCAGACAGATGCCACTTCCATTAATGCTGTGGGATTCACAGCTTGGAATCCACCTATGACCTGCTGCAGATAAAATAGGGGTAAGTGAAAAAATAGGTGAATCTTGTCAACCTCCTGGCTATGAACCATAAAGAGGTGAAGCTTATCAACCTCCTGGCTATGAACCATAAGGTAAACGTTACTGTACATTTAACAATAACTCATTTATAGGGAATTTTATCAAGACAATGTTCAATTCTTCTCATCTGCTCTAGTTACATTTTAGAAATAAAATCAATATTTATTTGTGCATTAAACAGCATGCACATTCAAATAATAACAGATTCATTGTTATTGGTGAATGAACCTAATGGTGTGTCAGAAGAGGTATGCTAGTCATAGCATGGACAGTATATGAAGAGGTTTACTATTGCCAACAATCATTGGTATTCTAGTACAGATGCAAGGTCAGACAAGGGGCATTTTCAGGCCTCAAGCCTCAAGCTAAACACATACGAATATGATATTATCGGAAGCTCCACACGCAATGAGTCATAGAATGAATTAAAGAACTAGCTAACAGCGTAATATACTGTACAGGACGTGGCATTTTAAAGAACATGCTGTGTGCTGTCAAATGTAGCGTACTGCTAAGTAATGCCATCCCCACTGTCACTTACTGTTTACTGAAATATTTATTATCATCTGGATGAGACATAAGAAACCAGCTCCCGGTAAAATGTTGAGAGGAGTTGGAGTTTATGAATAACACAAACACTACAGTCCTGGTTCTCATCACACTATCGATGCATTATGTTCAACAACACTTAAACCCAAATTAGCGTCACTCCTGCCATGACATCCATAAGCATGGCTGACATATGTTCTGTGTACCGAAGCACTAGAAAACAAAATGAATAAACAAGCTTCAAAACGAAGCAGCCCTTGAAAATCAGGTTAGGAAGAAGAGTTGTTTCAGGGCCTCATAGTCTTCAGCAGGAGAAGGAGAGAGACAGAGAGAGAGAGCGAGAGAGAGACAGAGAGAGAGAGCGAGAGAGACAGAGAGAGAGAGAGAGCGAGAGAGAGAGACAGAGAGAGAGCGAGAGCGAGAGCGAGAGCGAGAGCGAGAGCGAGACAGAGAGAGACAGAGAGAGAGACAGAGACAGAGAGAGAGAGAGAGAGAGAGAGAGAGAGAGAGAGAGAGAGAGAGAGAGAGAGAGAGAGAGAGAGAGAGAGAGAGAGAGAGAGAGAGAGAGAGAGAGCGAGAGAGAGAGAGGGACAGAGAGAGAGAGAGAGAGAGAGAGAGAGAGAGAGAGAGAGAGAGAGAGAGAGAAAGAGAGAGCGAGAGAGCGAGAGAGAGATGAGAGAAAGAGAGAGAGAGAGAGAGACAGAGAGACAGAGAGCAAGCAAGAGAGAGAAAAATCCCTTCCCTGCAAAGTGTTTCCAGTGTAAAGCA
>NW_025537335.1:20000-36727 GCF_020615455.1 Coregonus clupeaformis
ATCATGCTAATTAGTAGGCCTACGCATCTCCAAAATGTAATGTTATTCCCATGTTGTTTCAACAAGCAGTCTCCAAAATGTAATGTTATTCCCATGCTGTTTCAACAAGCAGTCTCCAAAATGTAATGTTATTCCCATGTTGTTTCAACAAGCAGTCTCCTAATGTAATGTTATTCCCATGCTGTTTCAACAAGCAGTCTCCTAATGTAATGTTATTCCCATGCTGTTTCAACAAGCAGTCTCCTAATGTAATGTTATTCCCATGCTGTTTCAACAAGCAGTCTCCAAAATGTAATGTTATTCCCATGTTGTTTCAACAAGCAGTCTCCTAATGTAATGTTATTCCCATGCTGTTTCAACAAGCAGTCTCCAAAATGTAATGTTATTCCCATGCTGTTTCAACAAGCAGTCTCCAAAATGTAATGTTATTCCCATGCTGTTTCAACAAGCAGTCTCCAAAATGTAATGTTATTCCCATGCTGTTTCAACAAGCAGTCTCCTAATGTAATGTTATTCCCATGTTGTTTCAACAAGCAGACTCCAAAATGTAATGTTATTCCCATGCTGTTTCAACAAGCAGTCTCCTAATGTAATGTTATTCCCATGCTGTTTCAACAAGCAGTCTCCAAAATGTAATGATATTCCCATGCTGTTTCAACAAGCAGTCTCCTAATGTAATGTTATTCCCATGTTGTTTCAACAAGCAGTCTCCTAATGTAATGTTATTCCCATGTTGTTTCAACAAGCAGTCTCCTAATTTAATGTTATTCCCATGCTGTTTCAACAAGCAGTCTCCTAATTTAATGTTATTCCCATGCTGTTTCAACAAGCAGTCTCCTAATGTAATGTTATTCCCATGCTGTTTCAACAAGCAGTCTCCTAATGTAATGTTATTCCCATGTTGTTTCAACAAGCAGACTCCAAAATGTAATGTTATTCCCATGTTGTTTCAACAAGCAGTCTCCTAATGTAATGTTATTCCCATGTTGTTTCAACAAGCAGTCTCCAAAATGTAATGTTATTCCCATGCTGTTTCAACAAGCAGTCTCCTAATGTAATGTTATTCCCATGTTGTTTCAACAAGCAGTCTCCAAAATGTAATGTTATTCCCATGCTGTTTCAACAAGCAGTCTCCAAAATGTAATGTTATTCCCATGCTGTTTCAACAAGCAGTCTCCTAATGTAATGTTATTCCCATGCTGTTTCAACAAGCAGACTCCAAAATGTAATGTTATTCCCATGCTGTTTCAACAAGCAGTCTCCTAATGTAATGTTATTCCCATGTTGTTTCAACAAGCAGTCTCCTAATGTAATGTTATTCCCATGCTGTTTCAACAAGCAGTCTCCTAATGTAATGTTATTCCCATGCTGATTCAACAAGCAGTCTCCTAATGTAATGTTATTCCCATGTTGTTTCAACAAGCAGTCTCCTAATGTAATGTTATTCCCATGCTGTTTCAACAAGCAGTCTCCTAATGTAATGTTATTCCCATGCTGTTTCAACAAGCAGTCTCCTAATGTAATGTTATTCCCATGCTGTTTCAACAAGCAGTCTCCTAATGTAATGTTATTCCCATGTTGTTTCAACAAGCAGTCTCCTTATGTAATGTTATTCCCATGCTGTTTCAACAAGCAGTCTCCTAATGTAATGTTATTCCCATGCTGTTTCAACAAGCAGTCTCCTAATGTAATGTTATTCCCATGTTGTTTCAACAAGCAGTCTCCTAATGTAATGTTATTCCCATGCTGTTTCAACAAGCAGTCTCCTAATGTAATGTTATTCCCATGCTGTTTCAACAAGCAGTCTCCTAATGTAATGTTATTCCCATGCTGTTTCAACAAGCAGTCTCCTAATTTAATGTTATTCCCATGCTCTTTCAACAAGCAGACTCCAAATGTTTTGGGAGGAAGACAAACGACAAAGTGTCAGATTCAGTGGGGTTTTCCTATTTCCTGTGTAACGGGACAGTATGGTAGTATGGTCCCCTCACAGTATGTCTGGGTGTCTGTCCCAGGGGGAGAAGGGGCCTGGGTAGGAGCCCCTGGTGGGTTTTAAAAAGGCAGAACAAACCAGACTAAACAAGGCATTACAACGCGATGTCAGACTAAACAAGGCATTACAACGCGATGTCAGAGAGAACAAGGCATTACAACACGATGTCAGACTAAACAAGGCATTACAACGCGATGTCAGAGTAAACAAGGCATTACAACGCGATGTCAGAGTAAACAAGGCATTACAACGCGATGTCAGAGAGAACAAGGCATTACAACGCGATGTCAGACTGAACAAGGCATTACAACGCGATGTCAGACTAAACAAGGCATTACAACGCGATGTCAGACTAAACAAGGCATTACAACGCGATGTCAGAGTAAACAAGGCATAACAACGCGATGTCAGTGTGAACAAGGCATTACAACGCGATGTCAGAGAGAACAAGGCATTACAACACGATGTCAGACTAAACAAGGCATTACAACGCGATGTCAGAGTAAACAAGGCATTACAACGCAATGTCAGAGTAAACAAGGCATTACAACGCGATGTCAGACTAAACAAGGCATTACAACGCGATGTCAGAGTAAACAAGGCATTACAACGCGATGTCAGAGAGAACAAGGCATTACAACGCGATGTCAGAGAGAACAATGCATTACAACGCGATGTCAGAGTAAACAAGGCATTACAACGCGATGTCAGAGAGAATAAGGCATTACAACGCGATGTCAGACTAAACAAGGCATTACAACGCGATGTCAGACTAAACAAGGCATTACAACGCGATGTCAGACTAAACAAGGCATTACAACGCGATGTCAGAGTAAACAAGGCATTACAACGCGATGTCAGTGTGAACAAGGCATTACAACGCGATGTCAGAGAGAACAAGGCATTACAACACGATGTCAGACTAAACAAGGCATTACAACGTGATGTCAGAGTAAACAAGGTATTACAACGCGATGTCAGAGTAAACAAGGCATTACAACGCGATGTCAGACTAAACAAGGCATTACAACGCGATGTCAGAGTAAACAAGGCATTACAACGCGATGTCAGTGTGAACAAGGCATTACAACGCGATGTCAGAGGAACAAGGCATTACAACGCGATGTCAGAGAGAACAAGGCATTACAACGTGATGTCAGACTAAACAAGGCATTACAACGCGATGTCAGAGAGAACAAGGCATTACAACGCGATGTCAGAGAGAACAAGGCATTACAACGCGATGTCAGAGAGAACAAGGCATTACAACGCGATGTCAGATTAAACAAGGCATTACAACGCGATGTCAGAGTTTGCCCCAAGGGTTCATTAGTTGGTATAATAGTACCCAGGGAAATGAAGATATGCCAATCCACCCTCTCAGTATAACATTCTGCCATTAAAAGGTGAACAGAACAGCTAACGCTAGATCGATGTTTCTAGTGGGCCTGTTTCTTGTGGTTGTTTTAAACTGTGTGTTGTTCTGATGTAAGAGGTAGGGGAGAGTGAGGTATGTTGAGCCATATTTTACATTCAGCATCACTATATCAAGGGAAATATAGTATTCTTTCTAACAAAGATATCAATATTTCAGGATGTTGTGTATCCCTGAAAATAATCAGAATGAATGTAAACATAACAGTGTTGAAAACAGCTTGTGAAAGAAAGTGGTCTCTTGGCACATATTGATAAATTGGGACAGGGTAAGTTGAGCCGCCTTGGGGTAAGTGGGTGATGGTGTCCTGTGACAGTGGGTGATGGTGTCCTGTGACAGTGGGTGATGGTGTCATGTGACAGTGCGTGATGGTGTCCTGTGACAGTGGGTGATGGTGTCCTGTGACAGTGGGTGATGGTGTCCTGTGACAGTGGGTGATGGTGTCCTGTGACAGTGGGTGATGGTGTCCTGTGACAGTGGGTGATGGTGTCCTGTGACAGTGGGTGATGGTGTCCTGTGACAGCGGTTGATGGTGTCCTGTGACAGTGGGTGATGGTGTCCTGTGACAGCGGTTGATGGTGTCCTGTGACAACGGTTGATGGTGTCCTGTGACAGTGGGTGATGGTGTCCTGTGACAGTGGGTGATGGTGTCCTGTGACAGTGGGTGATGGTGTCCTGTGACAGTGGGTGATGGTGTCCTGTGACAGTGGGTGATGGTGCTGGTAGGTCAAAGTTTAATTCATGGAATGGTGGTGTGGTATATTTGGCATCTTAAATGATTGCCTACATTCAGACATAGATCTCTCTGTTCAACATCACCCTTCCATATCTTGACCAGTTGCGTGGGGCAGGGATGTGGTTTTTCCATGTGCCAATTCATAGGCAAGTTCTCTGCATTTAAGGCTACTAAGCCCATGAAACTGGTCCGTGAGATTCTTGATATGTTTAAAAAAAATAAATAATAATATTTAACCTTTATTTAACCAGGTAAGCCAGTTGAGAACAAGTTCTCATTTACAACTGCGACCTGGCCAAGATAAAGCAAAGCAGAGCGATAAAAACAACAACACAGAGTTACATATGGGGTAAACAAAAAGTACAGTCAAAAACACAATAGACAATCTATATACAGTGTGTGCGAATGTAGTAAGTTATGGAGGTAAGGCAATAAATAGGCCATAGTGCAAAATAATTACAATTTAGTATTAACACTGGAGTGATAGATGTGCAGAAGATGATGTGCAAATAGAGATACTGGGGTGCAAATGAGCAAAATAAATAACAATACGGAGATGAGGAAGTTGGGTGGGCTATGGAGTCTGCTTGATATGTTTATCTCAGCTCAGACTCCATGTCATCAGATAAGACCTTGTGTTCCTCTGCTAATCTATCATATCCTCTCTTTCACACAGGTTCATGTTTGTATTATTTTTTTGTCAGTGTACCTCTTCAGTGTCATTCAGTCAATTTTTTTAATCCCTTGCTGCTGATCAAATGGACTTCTCCCCTTTCTCTCATTGGCTGCTCTCTCCAGAACCTCAAGGGGGGCTAGACCCCTGCTTGTTTTACGTTTGTATAGACAGGACGCGATGATGTCTGCTCTGTAACAATACAAATGCACTGCTTGGAAGTTCATATGTATGACACATTGGAGAAATACTATACATACTATAACGGGTGGTGCCAGGACAACAACCTCTTCCTCAACGTGATCAAGACAAAGGAGATGATTGTGGACTACAGCAAAAAGGAGGAACGAGCACGCCCCCATTCTCATCGACGGGGGCTGTAGTCGAGCATGTTGAGAGCTTCAAGTTCCTTGGTGTCCACCAGTGGCGGCTCCTGAAAAAATTCTCAGGGGGGGCAATTTTTCTGATGATTTAGGTGACCTACACACATTTTAAAAAAGATATGTCCAGCAACAACATGAAGACAGGGGCAGCATATAAGTAAATACCAGAAGCATTTATTGACTGATCTCAAAAGTGTTGGCTTACCAGGGTTGGTGGAGCCCTCAGTTTCATCTTTGCCTCGCAAAGCTAACTCAAACACTCCGCAAAACTTCACACACTGGATTAGCCGGCTGAGGATGTGGCGGTTCTTGCTAATGTCGTAGTAAATATATTTGTTATAGTGAATATGGAATATGATATGTTGAGTAAAATGTTGTGCTAAGATCTATTTAGGTCAGGAGCTGGTTATAAGTTCTGTTCCTATCCAATAACAATGGACAAAAGGGTCCTATCTTGTCAGCCTTGTCAGTTTCAGTTCTCCAGTAAACTTGTGATTATCAACATTAACCTCATCGTTGTGGCGGCGGACAGCTAGCCTGTATCCCTCATCCAGTTGAGTGGGAATGTTCACTCTCCCCAAAGCAGACAATCTCAAACAGCTATCCATGTGGGTCTTTGACAGCTCATGTTTCTTAATCTTTCCTGAAAGATGGTGCATGTCCGTTACACACCAGTCGCTGTCCAAGCGGTGCTGTCTGCCGTGCCGCCTTCAGGGTGAAAGAGTAAGCAGGGGGTAGCAGAAGACTGCATTAGCTACATCGCAGCCTGCTAGCCAGGTTTTCGGGTGTAGGACTTCCCCCCTTTAGTAGAAACCTGTTGAATTATTAAATTTGGTCTGGGAGGTCCTAATTGTTTCGTTGCCAATTTATCTTCATTTGTTCGCCGACAAAAGGAACTTCTTTCAAAGACACAATCGAGTTGCACTGAAGCCTAGCCATTTTCACAGTAGTAGTGAATTGATTGATGAGGCTACCCGCTCTTTTCTTAGTTACGTTCATGGTTATGTTACGTGACGAAAGCGCGTAAGTGCAAGCCCTCAGAAACCCATAGAGATTGTATTGAAAGCTCTGATATTTGAAAAAAATAGATTTTACATGGGAGTCTATGACAGACTTCTGGGCGATTTTCAACCTGACTGAAATCGCCCCAAAAGGGGGGGGGGGCATTTGAAGCACGACTTTAGCCTGATTGGACATTTAGTGGCACTGTGGCAGATCAGACGTCTAGATTACAACACTGATAACTACTGTTGCCGTGATATAATTGATTAGAAAAAAAATCCCTTCCTTTTCCCGTTTGGCAGTGCGTCGCCCATATCGCCCTATTGAACACACCGCCCCTGGTGTCCACATCACCAACAAACTATCATGGTCCAAAACACACCAAGACATTTTGATTTTATTAGCCCACACAGCTAAAAGGAGGCACTTTCGTGCCAGGTTTAGGACCTTAAAACGATCTACTTTGGTTTAGATACAAGCATCATGAAACCTAGAACACAATACATTAATTTGACATTGTGGAAATCAGTTTTTTTTTTTACCTAACTCTCTTACCACTTTTCCCATGTGCTTTCTTCCAGACTCCATGAAATGATGACCTCTTCCTAAATATTTGGTCACATGATTAATTCTGTGTATGTTTTCCTAGAAAGTAGGGTGGCTCAATTTAACCTTTGGCTCAATTTACCCCAACACCCCCCCTACTGTAATATCTTTATGAAGCGAAGAGTTTGCAGATACTTCACGTTATCTGTTATGTGACTTGAGTTTGTGAGGGGGGGCCTCAAGTCAATCTCATGAAAATGCAACTCAACTTTTTTGAACTTCGTAATGCTAATTAATCTTGAAAAGGTGTCAGAGAGACAGACTGTCTTCCAAAAACTTCTGGTACATCAATTTACACTTGTATCTATTTAAGACTTGAACATCTGTTCTCCCACCAAGTTGTTCTTCTACCTCCTAGTGTCGTACTGTGTCAAGAAATGTTCATACAATGAGATTGCAAATGGTAACTGGGAATTTTACATGAGTTTACCGCTTCAGATTGTGTTGACGTTGATACGTAAAGTATTAACCCTTGCAGGTGACTATGTGAGAGCCACAGTTCAGTTCAGTTCATAACTAAATGTGTCTATATAGAGCTAGAGCTACAGTTAGAGCTCTACACTGTGTCAAATAATGTTCATGCAATCAAAATGCTAATTTTGGGGCATTTTACATGAGTGCAGTAACGTGTATTCATGGAGCCAAAGGAAACCAGGCTTCCCAAAAAATTGACCCCCCCAAAAAAAATAAAAATAAATAAATGTGTATTTTGTCTGTGTTTCATAATGTTCCCTCAATTCACAGGAGGCTAAAATTTATCTCACCGGAGAAAGCATCCTAGCGAGCGAAACAGCGCCCCTCTATCTCTGTATGTATAGGCCATCTATCTGATACTGTCTGGTCCAAACGAGTACGACATTGTTGCCGCCCGTAGCATTGAATGCAAAACAAGCCAGAGAGCATCTGACCTCCCTTGATAAAAAAAATAAAATAAAAAATATATATAAATAATAGCCAATAAGAGTTGAGCTCAATTGTGAATGGTCCTGGTGCACCAAAGAAACAAGTGTCAAGGGAAGCCAGTTTGGATTCACTCCAATCACATCACATTGAGAGCAATACATAATTGACAGAAACAACTTGAATTGTTGCATCTCATTGTGTTTTTGTCCTCCGGTGGCCCTTTCCTAAATTAGCCATGGATGGAGATAGGGATTTGGACTTGTGGTTTTACTTAATTCTCCGTACTGGCCAATGATTATAACGACGATTCTGATCCGACCATAAATTCATACATTGTTGTGCCCCCTGGCCTGAGAAGATGGAAGTTCAACATGTAGCTAGATGTAGAAGGCTAATGTTAACTAGCTAACATTGCCCATGAAAGGAAGTTAAGCTAGCGAGCAAGTATTTTAGCCAGGTAGCCTAGAACAAAAAAAAATTTAAGCGTGTACTGTATGATAGACCGTTTCATCAACATGAAAGAGTGGAGAGAAGAGGATGGTATTGGTGTTCCTCTATAAATAGGGTGAGTCAACATGTTTTTTCTACTTGCACGAACGTACGTGCGCACACACACACACACACACACACACACACACACACACACACACACACACACACACACACACACACACACACACACACACACACACACCACACACCACACACTACACACACACACACCACACACACACACACACACACCACACACACACACACCACACACCACACACACACACACAGGCAGGCAGGCAGACAGAAATCACAACCAAGGACAGCAACATCATATTTAGCTTACGTTGATTGGACTAAATTGTTTATATTAGACTAAGCATAAGTGATTTGATGATGTTGAAATGTTGAAGTTGAAATGGTGCTGGAATAGTGGAGGCAGGAGCCTGATTTCTTTAGGACTTGATGTAACTCTCTGTGGTTAAATCAATAGTTGTTTTAGTAGTCAGAAAATGTCATAAACATTACCTTGCTTGACCATGCTGTAGGTCATGTAACTGTTTGTTAAATGAAATATGCTTTGTGGACTTCACTGGACAGAGGATGCTCTCTGGTTTTGTGATGAAACAAAGGTGTGGTTGAGTTTATTCTGCCACTGTGTCTTCTTATTGTCTCGGCCTTTAGGCCTATATATCACGGTGTCAAGGCATATGAACTAACAGGTTATAGAGCAAACAACAACAATTATCACAACACATAGATTATAATATGGCTTTTTTTTTCTGGCTTCGCTTCCCCAGGGATTTGACCCACACAGAGCTACCGCATGAGTGTCACAGAGCGCATGTCCGTGAATTATAGACGATGACACTAAAACTAATTATCGGTTGGAGAAATACTTAATTGTATCACTGCAATGTATCACCAAGAATCCTGAAAAGAAAAGAGAACGTGTTGGTTAAAGTTGCACCTTCCGTTTTTTAGCGACGCTCTGAAATACGGCGCCAAAGTCAAGTGTTTGTTGCACACGGCAGTAATTAAAACAATGTCACTCGTTAACCATGTTTCTACAGTGTATAAAGCTGCCCATTTAAACGTACAGTACCAGTCAAAAGTCAAGGGTTTCACTTCATTTGTACTATTTTCTACATTGTAGAATAATAGTGAAGACATCAAAACTATGAAAAACCACATATGGAATCATGTAGTACAAAAAAAGTGTTATCCAAATTAAAATATATTTTAGATTTTAGATTCTTCAAATAGCCACCCTTTGCCTTGATGACAGCTTTGCACACTCTTGGCATTATCTCAACCAGCTTTACCTGAAATGCTTTTCCAACAGTCTTGAAGGAGTTCCCACATATGCTGAGCACTTGTTGGCTGCTTTTCCTTCACTCTGCCGTCCGACTCATCCCAAACCATGTCAATTGGGTTGAGGTCGGGGGATTGTGGAGGCCAGGTCATCTGATGCAGCACTCCATCACTCTCCTTCTTGGTAAAATAGTCCTTACACAGCCTTGAGGTGTGTTGGGTCATTGTCCTGTTGAAAAAAAAATTGTCCCCTGTAGCTCAGTTGGTAGAGCATGGCGCTTTGTAGCACCCAGGGTTGTGGGTTTGTTTCCTACAGGGGGGCCAGTATGAAAATGTGTGCACTCACTAACTGTAAGTCGATCTGGAAAAGAGCGTCTGCTAAATGACAAAATTAAATTAAAAAATGATAGTCCCACTAAGCCCAAACCAGATGGGATGGCGTATCACTGCAGAATGCTGGTTAAGTGTGCCTTGAATTCGAAATAAATCACAGACAGTGTCACCAGCAAAGCACCATAACACCTCCCCCTCCATGCTTTACGGTGGGAACTACACATGCAGAGATCATCCGGTCACCCACACCGCGTCTCACAAAGTCTAATGTCCATTGCTCATGTTTCTTTGCCCAAGCAGGTCTCTTGTTATTATTGGTGTCCTTTAGTAGTGGTTTCTTTGCAGCAATTCGACCATGAAGGCCTGATTCACACAGTCCCTTCTGAACAGTAGATGTTGATATGTGCCTGTGACTTGAACTCTGTGAAGTATTTATATGAGCTGCAATTTCTGAGGCTGGTAACTCTAATTAACTTATCCTCTGCAGCAGAGGTAAATCTGGGTCTTCTATTCCTGTGGCAGTCCTCATGAGAGCCTGTTTCATCATAGTGCTTGATGGTTTTGCGACTGCACTTGAAGAAACTTTCAAAGTTCTTGACATTTTCCATTTTGACTGACCTTTATGTCTTAAAGTAATGATGGACTGTCGTTTCTCTTTGCTTATTTGAGCTGTTCTTGCCATAATATGGACTTGGTCTTTTACCAAATAGGGCTATCTTCTGTATACCCCCCCTACCTTGTCACAACACAACTGATTGGCTCAAACACATTAAGAATGAAATAAATTCCACAAATGAACTTTTAAGAAGGCACACTTGTTAATTTAAATGCATTCCAGGTGACTACCTCATGAAGCTGGTTGAGAGAATGCCAAGAGTGTGCAAAGCTGTCATCAAGGCAAAGGGTGGCTACTTTGAAGGATCAGCCCTCACCATAAAATACAATTTGAGATGTTAAATTTTTTTTGGGTTCCTACGTGATTCCATATGTGTTATTTCATGGTTCTGATGTCTTCACTATTATTCTACAATGTAAAAAATAGTAAAAAATAAAGAAAAAATCCCTTGAATGAGTAGGTGTTGTCCAAACTTTTGACTGGTAGTGTACATGCTCTAGCAATGTGAAGTGCATTATTAGAATAACGGTCAAAGTGTTGGTAGAAGAATAACCTGTCTGTTCTGTTTCCTTGTTGAAGTGCATTACGCAAATTAGTCTGCGAGCATCGAGGAACATTTATTAAGCTGATGGGAATAACCAAAGTGCTGAATTATCCCGAAGGGGGTGAATTACTTCAGGAATGTGTGTTGTGTGACTTAAAGAATAAGTTATTGAAGTGTGGGTTTATGTATGTTCCACGGGAAATGATGCATTTCTGGTAGAAATTTGTTTTGGGGGCTATCATGTTGGAAACATTCCTAGCGGAAGGGAGTTCCTGGAAAGAGTTGTTAGGCGTGTCTTTGTCTGGGAGGAGAGCAGGCTGGGCAGGGAACAGGTTGGCTAGAGTAGAGTCATGCCTGAGTTTTGTTATAGGCAAAGAGTTGTTGCCGGAATAGTTTATACTGAGAATATCTTTATCTTCATGTCGATTGCAAAGTTTATTATTTTTGTACAAAGTTTATTGGCCAATTCGTTCTGCACCAATTCATGTTGTAAGTAAAAACCTCTGAGAGAGATGCGCATCAGAACATCCTGTCTGTCTCCTCACTGTCCCATCTGCCGCCTCGGCTTCTTGATCACACTGAGTTTATCACTTTTACCTTATGTGCACATTTTGACACATTATGTTTGAAACTTTGCATTCTGTTTCAATGTGATATGCCAGAGCCTGCTGTATAACTGATCCTGGCGGCACCATACTGTACACAGCTTAATCTACAGTACTGTTAAACATCTGAAGGTAACAGATACAATCTGCAACCGTTCAGTACGTGCGTTGGTTGAAGCCCCTCTACTGTCTACATACAGTAAACCTCAGTTTCTCCTCACAGCATTTGTCATGCATAGTTGCTCCTTTATCTGGTCTATCCACTGGTTACACAAGAAGCATCAGGTAGAGTGGAGAGAGAGAGAGAGAGAGGAAGAGAGAGAGAGAGAGAGAGAGAGAGAGAGAGAGAGAGAGAGAGAGAGAGAGAGAGAGAGAGAGAGAGAGGAAGAGCGGAGAGAGAGAGAGAGAGAGGAAGAACCACGTCTGGGATGCAATGAGACACTTCGTGAACAATCAAAGGAAGGGCTGAATGAATGGGCTGAATTATCTCACAGCAAGACACCACACACGAGGATAATTAGATAGACTAATAGGACAATTCAATTCCATCTCAAAGCAACATTTCCTTACCATTCATTATCATAGCCATGCCATCAAGATTATTGCTTGTGTCTGTGTATCTGTTTAGTATGCCCTGCCCTTGCATTCATTGAGTAGGTCTCTCTTTCAGGGGTTGGAGCATTCCCAAGCCAAGAGGGGAGAGCCAATCATCATTAGAGGTGAAGAAATTAACATTTAAACTAGAGACGTGAGAATACCAGGCAGGTGAGGCCTGATCCTTAATAAGAGACGTGAGAATACCAGGCAGGTGAGGCCTGATCCTTAATAAGAGACGTGATAATACCAGGCAGGTGAGGCCTGATCCTTAATAAGAGACGTGAGAATACCAGGCAGGTGAGGCCTGATCCTTAATAAGAGACGTGAGAATACCAGGCAGGTGAGGCCTGATCCTTAATAAGAGACGTGAGAATACCAGGCAGGTGAGGCCTGATCCTTAATAAGAGACGTGAGAATACCAGGCAGGTGAGGCCTGATCCTTAATAAGAGACATGAGAATACCAGGCAGGTGAGGCCTGATCCTTAATAAGAGTCTTCATTGTTTTTGGCTGTTTTATTAATTAATTAACCAATGCTTGTATTTCTATAACATGTAACGGTAGACATTTCATTTATTTGCAAGAGATTCAACATGTTGATTTGACCATGTACTTTACTTGCTCAAAGAAATCAGCTAAGTTACTCAAAAAAAATATACCGGTACGCTCTCTCAGACAGTGTGTGAGGCAGTGCAGTGGATGTTGAAACAGCTGGCATAGCGGAGTAGCTAGGTGCTATGTAAATAGCGTAATGTGGATTTATTATCAATCTTCCATAGCAGCTTTTATTTAATCAGTTAATGCTCTGCACAGCTGGTCTGGTGCTCGTACAGGGTTCAGTGTAAAGGCTGTGCGGTATGCGGCCATAATGGATAAATACTGGACATGTACAATACATACAACGCTCCAGGAGCGTTTAGCACTTCCTTAAAGCATGGAATAGCTTGACCTACAGCTGGAAATTACATTTCGCAGCGAAAGTACACTCTAACACTGAAATTATACCATTGGAACCAAGATAGCTTTGTGAGACCCCATTTCCCCCCCCCCAATCGACCAGCGGTTAGCCAATATTCAGAACGTGTTGTGGAGTGGAGACGACTGGTACTTCAGCCATAATGACTCCCCACCTTGACTTGCAGCCAAAACCCCATCAACATATGGTCCTTCTACTGGTCCCTCTTTCACTAAAACAAATTCACTTTAGTCCATCTGGAAAAAGCAATGCGGCTCAAAGTGGTTCACTGTCAAGTTTCCTTGAACTGTTAGCGTTTTACGCAGGGCCTGCCAAAACATGCTGGGTTTTGCTTGGTCCCTTTTGGATGGGATTTCTCTAACTATATAACTGTAACTGTGAGAAATCCACTCTTTTTTTAATACAGCTAGCATGGTTCATTACCACAGTAAATAGGTGTTATTTATTACTGTACTGAGATTCAGGCTTGCTGATGTAAAACTCATGCTACCCCACTGACATTCCAACAACTTCTGTATATTTTTCATATCATTAATAAAAAAGGATATCAAGTTTGTAGTTAAATGTGTTTTCTATTTATTTATTTTTGGAGGAAATAACTCACTGAGGTAAAAAAATAATAATATATACTATTCCTTCTACATGCATTGAGTTAAGTGCTACAGCCAATAACCTCTGGAGTGTAAAACTACCTTTATCTCTCTGTCGGCCTGGAGTATCTCACCCAATGGACTCCTCCTGCTACAGCCATCATCATGTCAGATAATGTGTAACAGGCCAAGTGGGTTTGAAGGAGTTGAGCTGCCTCCCTCCAGTAACACGTCTCTCCTACACATTAATAAGACGTGTAATTGATGTTATCAGTCGATCACAGGCATCCCTTTCTGAAGTACTCATGCAAACGTAGAGTGCCCTTCTGCAATGGTTTTACTACACGGGACAGATCAATACCTTTATTCCTTACCTCCACAGCGCTCTCTCTCTCTCTCTCTCTCTCTCTCTCTCCCCCCTCTCTCTCTCTCTCTCGCTCTCTCTCTCTCTCCCTCTCTCTGTCTCTCTCTCTCTCTCTCTCTCTCTCTCTCTCTCTCCCCCTCTCTCTCTCTCTCCCTCTCTCTCGCTCTCTCTCTCTCTCTCTCTCTCTCTCTCTCTCTCTCTCTCTCTCTCTCTCTCTCTCTCTCTCTCTCCCCCCTCTCTCTCTCTCTCTCTCTCTCTCTCTCTCTCTCTCTCTCTCTCTCTCTCTCTCTCTCTCTCTCTCTCTCTCTCCCCTCTCTCTCTCTCTCTCTCTCTCTCTCTCTCTCCCTCTCTCTCTCTCTCTCTCTCTCTCTCTCTCTCTCTCTCTCTCTCTCTCTCTCTCTCTCTCTCTCTCTCTCTCTCTCTCTTTCTCTCTCTCTCTCTCTGTCTCTCGATCTCTCTCTCTCTCTCTCTCTCTTAGTCATGTCCTGCAGACATTATTCACTACATGAGCAGGAAATACAAGTAAATTAATTAGGTCACTTTTAACACCTAGAGGCCAAATAACGTTCCTTCCTTTTTTAAAACAAGAAGTGTTTTGCTGTTACAGTAATATAAACACACGTTTCTTAATTAAAATATAAATGTTGTTTTCCCTTCTAGTGGATGTGTGTAAACATCATTAGCTTCTTGAACTTGTTCAGTGAAGTAAAACTCCAACACTAATTAAAAGTGTTTCAGTTTTAACCCTGTGTGGTCTGATAATAGAGTTAGAGGAGGGTGGGATCAGTGGGTTAGTTCTGGGGGCGGTAACTTATCATGGCTTGTCAGGGCAGTGAAATGGAACTCTTGGTTGGGGCACTGAGAGGTCAACATACTCTTGGTGGGGCACTGAGAGGTCAACATACTCTGGTGGGGCACTGAGAGGTCAACAGACTCTGGTGGGGCACTGAGAGGAGAGAGAGGGAAGAGGAGAGAGGGAAGGAGAGATAGGGAAGAGGGGAGAGGGAAGAGGGGAGAGATGGAAAAGGAGAGAGGGGAGGAGATAGGGAAGAGGGGAGAGAGGCAGGAGGGAGAGGAGAGAGGGAAGGAGAGGGCAGAGGAGAGAAGGAAGAGGGGAGAGAGGGAAGAGGAGAGAGGGAGGAGGGAGAGGAGAGAGAGAAGAGAGAGAGAGGGAAGAGGGAGAGAGGGAAGAGGGGAGAGAGGGAGGAGGGAGAGAGGGAAGAGGGGGGAGAGAGGAAGAGGAGAGAGGGAAGAGAAGAGAGGGAAGAGGGGAGAGAGGGAAGCAGGAGAGAGGGAAGAGGAGAGAGGGAGGAGGAAGAGGTTGAGGGAAGAAGAGGGGAGAGGGGGGAGAGGGAAAGGGGGGGGGGAGAGAGGGGAGGGGCGGGAGAGAGGGAAAAGGGAGAGGGAGAGGGAGAGAGGGAAGAGGGAGAGAGGGGGGAGAGAGGGAAGGAGAGAGAGGGAAGAGGAGAGAGGGAGGAGGGGAGAGGAGAGAGGGAAGGAGAGAGAGGGAAGAGGGAGAGGAGAGAGGGAAGAGAGAGAGGGAAGAGGGAGAGAGGGAAGAGGGGGGAGAGGGAGGAGGGAGAGAGGGAAGAGGGGGAGAGAGGGAAGAGGAGAGAGGGAAGAGAAGAGAGGGAAAAGGGGAGAGAGGGAAGAGGGAGAGAGGGAAGAGGAGAGAGGGAGGAGGGGAGAGGTTAGAGGGAAGGAGAGAGAGGGAAGAGGGGAGAGAGGGAAGAGGGGAGAGGGAAGAGGGGAGAGGGGAGAGGGGAGAGGGAAGAGGGAGAGATGGAAGAGGGAGAGATGGAAGAGGAGAGAGGGAGGAGGGGAGAGGAGAGAGGGAAGGAGAGAGAGGGAAGAGGGAGAGGGAAAAGGGTAGAGGGGAGAGAGGGAAGAGGGAGAGAGGGAAGAGGGGAGAGAGGGTAGAGGGAAGGGAGGAGAGGGAAATGGAGGAGAGGAGGGTGAATGTCAATCAAGCAGCGTGTCTGGCGATCATTACAGGTTCCCAGTGAAGCAGAAAAACAGTGTAATAAACAGGTCCTGCCGCCTCCATCAGGTCATTCATCCCCACACACACACACACACACACACACACACACACACACACACACACACACACACACACACACACACACACACACACACCCCATGGCATGGAGCGCAGGGCATTGAAGGGGCCTGCTCCTTCTGGCCTGGCTGTGCATCAAATCCCCATCCAGCTGGCTGACCCTATTACTGCAACATGATGGCCTCTCCTGTCACTCTGGACCACCGGCCGCAACAGTCGGCCGCGCCCAATCACTCTTCCCGACAGGTAAGCCCCGAGATCATTTATTTTTGTATCTGGCCACGGTCTGCTGGCGGTCAGGGGCCGTCTTTAACACCGCCGGCCAGTCCGCCGGCCAGTCGCAACAGGAAAAGTGCTGCAGCAGGATACCAGCGGTGCGTCACATATCTTCAGATCAACTCAGATATTTGACAGCTCAGAAAACAAGAGAGCGCTTACGAAAACCTCGTGTTGCAATACTTCCTCGATCTCCCTCTATATTCTCCAAAGCTCTCTGACAAAAAG